>NC_091949.1:35565197-35865197 GCF_041260155.1 Ptychodera flava
TCTTTTGTTGGCAGATACCCTGCCGTTTTCTGAAAAGTCATTTTCAGGTTCTAAAGTTCTTATTAAGGGGGTAGATTGTAATGACTACATTCCTGTTCCTCTCCATAATGTCTATTTGTCTTCGGACTTTGTTTCTGGACCTGTGACTTTAGGTATTAGGCCTTTTTTGCCTTTTGAAGGGATTCACCTTCTTCTTGGAAACGACCTTGCCGGGGACAAGGTCATTACTAATCCACTTGTGACTGATAATCCTAGTTTAGATCAGGATCCAGAGCCAATTGAACAAGAGATACCCGATTTATTTCCTTCATGTGCCATTACTCGAGCCATGTCAAAGAAAACTTCTGAGAATCAAGATACTCTCAAAAATAATGTCACAGATGTTGACTTAAATGACACCTTTCTCAGTCAGGTGTTTGACACGGATCATTCCGTTATCCCTCGTGGATTTGAAACTTCCAGTAAAACTTCTGCTGACCAAAGTCAGACATTTTCTAGATCAAATCTCATTGCAGAACAACACAAAGACCCAGATATTTTGTCTTTGTTTGACAGGGTAGATGATGAAGATAAAACTTCAGATAGCTCTGTTTCCTATTATACAAAGTCTGGTATTCTCATGCGTAAATGGAGACCTCCAGATGTTTTGGTTGATGACGATTGGGCTATAAAACATCAAATTGTGGTTCCAAAGCCCTACCGTGCTGAAATATTGCGCCTGGCCCATGAAACCCCTGGGCTGGTCACTTAGGAGTCAGGAAAACTTATCATAAAATTCTCAGTCACTTTTATTGGCCTAATCTCAGGCAGGATGTAGCACATTTCTGTAAAACTTGTCACACATGTCAAATGGTAGGAAAGCCAAATCAGACCATTCCAAAGGCCCCTTTACAGCCAATTCCTGCATTTCAAGAACCATTTAGTAGGATACTAATAGACTGTGTTGGGCCCCTACCAAAAACAAGATCAGGAAATGAGTACATGTTGACAATTATGTGTACATCAACTCGGTTCCCAGAAGCCATACCACTGAGAAACATAAAGACAAAGACTATAGTGAGAGCTTTAGTCAAATTTTTCACTTTATTTGGCCTCCCTAAATGTGTCCAGTCCGATCAAGGCTCCAACTTTATGTCTGGTATTTTTCAACAAGTAATGGATCAGCTAGGCATTAAACAGTATAGGTCATCCGCCTATCATCCAGAAAGTCAGGGTGCTCTTGAGCGATTTCATCAAACTTTGAAAAACATGATTAAGACCTACTGTTTTGACACAGAGAAGCAGTGGGATGAAGGAATTCATTTTTTGCTCTTTGCTGTTAGAGAGTCAATTCAGGAGTCTCTTGGTTTTAGCCCATTTGAGCTTGTATTTGGACATACAGTCCGTGGCCCACTTAAGCTCGTTAAAGAGAAATTCCTATCAGACGATGATGATTGTCTGAATATTTTGCAATATGTGTCAGATTTTCGTACAAAACTCTCTAAAGCATGTGAATTAGCCAGAGAAAATCTTGAGTCATCTCAGCAGTCAATGAAAACCAAATATGATAAAAGCACCTCAAAACGGAAGTTTGAACCAGGTCAAAAGTTCTTGTTCTACTTCCAATTCCTGGCAAACCACTCCATGCTCGTTACTTTGGGCCATATCTAATTGATAAGAAATTGAGTGATTTAAATTACATCATAATAACACCTGACAGGCGAAAACAAAAACAGCTATGTCACATAAATATGCTTAAGCCATATTTGGATAGGGATAATCCTACTATAACTCACCCTGTCAGTACCGTCAGTTCTGGCCATTATGAAGATAGTGATACTGAAACTGATTGAGTGAAAATACTCTAAACTCAAAGCTGGGCTCGGTCAAGCTTCAGAACTCAGAAATCCTGGAGAAGCTGGAGTCTACAAAGTTGGCACACCTCCAGCCAGAACAACAACAACAGGTGAAAGAACTGCTCCACGAATATAAACACCTGTTTCAAGATGTTCCAACGAGGACAAACGTCATCTATCACGACGTTGATGTTGGGGACAGTAAGCCTGTAAAACAACATCCATACAGACTGAATCCAACAAAAGCGAAATATCTCCAGGAAGAAGTCAAATACCTGCTGGACAATGACTTTATTGAACCCAGTAAAAGTAACTGGAGTTCGCCGTGCATACTTGTTCCCAAATCAGATCACAGTTATCGTATGTGCACGGACTTTAGGAAGGTCAACACTTTAACAAAGACAGACACTTCCCAATCCCGAGGATTGATGACTGCATCGACCGAGTGGGAAAAGCCAAGTATGTGACGAAATTTGACCTACTGAAGGGATTTTGGCAAGTCCCTCTGACGGATCGTGCTCGTGAAATATCCGCCTTTGTTACACCAGACGGATTGTTCCAGTACAAGGTGATGCCATTTGGAATGAAGAACTCTCCGGCAACGTTCCAACGGATGATCAACGACGTCATATCCGGGCTAGACGGGTGTGCAGCTTACGTTGACGACGTCAGTCTGTATAGTGACACCTGGGAGGAACACATCAAGCTCATGCGGAAGTTCTTTGAGAGACTGAGTAAAGCAATGTTGACTGTCAACCTTGCCAAATCTGAGTTTGTATGGGCAAGGGTAACTTACCTCGGACATACTGTAGGACAGGGTGAGGTAAAACCTGTTGATGCCAAAATCAGTGCCATTTCAAGTTTTCCAATACCAAACTGCAAACGACAACTGATGCGCTTTCTCGGTATGGCTGGTTACTACAGAAAATTCTGTCCAAATTTCTCCACAATTACTGAGCCTTTGACTAACTTACTTAAAAAAAAGTAAAGTTTGTTTGGTCAGAGCAATGCCAACAGGCATTTGATACACTTAAAGCCATACTGCAAAGTGCCCCAGTGTTGTCTGCACCAGATTTCACTTTGCCATTCAAATTAGCTGTAGATGCTAGTGATACGGCTGCTGGTGCTGTTTTATTGCAAGAGGATAGTCATGGTGTAGATCATCCTGTTTGCTATTTTTCACGCAAATTTAACAAATCCCAGAGAAACTACTCTACAATTGAAAAAGAGTGTTTATCTTTGATATTAGCTTTACAGCATTTTGAAGTTTATGTTACTTCTTCAAATCAGCCAATAGTGGTTTATATTGATCACAACCCTCTTGTTTTTCTGCAGAAATTTAAGGCAAAAATCAGAGATTGCTAAGATGGAGTTTAATGTTACAGGAGTTTAATCTTGACATTAGACATATCAAAGGCAGAGACAATTTAATTGCAGACTGTCTCTCTCGTATTTAGAGTTTATTGTTGTTCACTTTCAAGAAATTTTACTTTAGAGTAAAACAATTTTGAGTACTTAAATCCTTTTCAAGATTACATTTGTAAAAGAAAGATTTTTCTTTGAAAAATTTTCTTTTTTGAAGAGGGGGTGTGTTATGTAGGTCATTTACCCCACACTCATCATGACCTGAGTTCAATTAGTCTAGAACATTCTCAAGGTCACTGCCCTTAATGACCTCACAACCTTGAATTCAATTAGTCATGTTTGGAATGTTCTGGAAAGTTGATTAGTTGTGTAAGGGAGATAATTTTAGAACAGTAATTAGCATGTCAATAAAAGTTCTAGATTGTTCTTATATGCCTTTATAAAAGGGACGTGCACAGCTCCCAGTCAGACTTTTGGGATCGTGTCTCTTGTGTGTTACTAAACTCCAGCAGTAGTCATTCTCAAGACTTTTCAAGACCTTCACTGCCAACGCTGGATTTATACTGTGGACTTTGTGCAGCTTCAAGCCTGCAAGGACTGTTCATTCATCCAACTGACTGTTACAACTCTGAGACTGGAGCTTTGCCGTCCCAGCTGAGATAAGTAGTCTGTACACTTTTAAAGCTTGTACTCTATCCCTGACTTAGCAATTAGTTTTATTTTCGTAATAAATTTTGTTTAAACGTTAACTGCTGAGTTCACCCTTTTGTTCGTTTTCTCCGCACGTAACAATGTATGTATGTATGTATGTATGTATGTATGTTAGCTGTGCATGGCAGGGCTGTGTGTTACCGTCATTATACGGCCTCCCACCACAGGCTGTGGTGGGAGGCCACATAACGCTGGTAATACACAGCCCTGCCATGCAGAGCTAGTATGTATGTATGTATGTATGTATGTATGTATGTATGTATGTATGTCTGTCTGTATGCTGTGCATGGCAGGGCTGTGTGTTACCGTTGTTATGTCTCCTCCCACCACAGCCTCTGGTGGGAGGCCGTATAATGCGGTAACACACAGCCCTGCCATGCAGACATTAGGGGACGTTTCCATCTAAAAAACAATGCATATTCAATGCACATTCACCCTTGAAATAGGGGTTTGAAGGGCTATGGAGCTCCTAATTAAAGTTATTTGCCATCTCCTAAGCTGTTTGCAATATGTGATTAGAGATAGCAATTAAGGATGATAAATACCTTTTAGACACTTTCAGATTTTTATTTTTTTCTCAGTTGAACATGTCCCAAACCCCAATAAAGTATACATTTTCTGAAAGCCCTGATATAGAGCTATCCGACCAAGCACAGTGCACGGTCATTATTTGCATAAGAGTCACGTGACAAGCGTTTTGCTGAACCTTCCAAAAACCGGTTTTCCCGGCCTTATGCGAACACGCTGCAAGATTTCCGGTTGGAATTTCTTCATTGACAAGCCTTGACAATATCCTTCAAAACCGTGTCTGCGATTTTTTTTCGGAGGCTCCATTCAAATTATATGGCGTGATAATTAAAATTCCTTGAAAAGCACCTTCGTCCAACACCTTTAAGAGCGCATTAAAAAATAACAAAGGCATATAAAGGAAATCCCAGACACAGATTGTGAGTTCATTATGTTTCCAATGGACGCTGTGAATTCAAGCAGCTAGTGTTTGTGAGCGCGAATTGACGAGGTGCCAAAGAAGGGTACTTCATTCACACATTGAATTCGAGAAAACACAAAAAACATGTTTTGATACTTCTACGCTACGGCATTTGATAAATAGACGTGCACGAGCCTCAAAACGGGCATACTTTGTTACCAAGTGATGGTGTCGGCCGGGAATGACAGTTGTTCAGAGAAAAAGTCCTAGGAAAATAAAATAAATCGCGGAAAACTACCAATTTTTGGAGCCTTGCGTGTCGACACATCGCCACAGCGAATGGCTTCAGTGGGAAAAACAATGACGTCAGCAGTCATTACTGATAGCGGGCGTGTCCTAAATTCATATGCAGATAAGCTTGTTTGCGTTCCCCAGATCACACTCCCCTCACACGCTATATAGACATTGCAGAACCGTAGACTTGATAGCGTAGTATCGCACTACTTGCAAAGTTAATTCTAGGACGCGCCATTGCGCAATAAAATCTCGAATGGCCCTCATTTCTACGTTTGACGCGCCACTAAGGGGGGAACATTATATGAATGGGTCGATCACGCAGAGTTCACGTAGTTCATACATTCGCGAAGCTCCCCGAAGGTCATTACCCGGCGAAAGTGTCGGTGGTCTAACATGAACTAACATGTTAGTTCATGGTCATATGACCATGGTCAACCTTGGTAGTTCACGGTCGACCATGTTTGTTAAATGGCACAAATTACTATGGTTGTCCATGGTCACCAACCATGGTTAACCACGGTAAACCAAGGTAGTTAACCATGGTTAACCATGGTTGACCATGGGCATCAAACGTGGTTGACCATGTTATTAACCTTGGTCAACCATGATCATCGGACATTGGTATTTGATGGTTTTTTGATCAAAACCTTGGGTTGAAAATTGTCAGAACGGAAAAAATCTTGGTATAAACCTCACCAAAACTCTGCAAAACACCAGTGATCCTGACTGGTGTCATTATAACTTGACAGACTCGCTTGAGGATCAGCAAACTTAGCCTCCATTATAGTGTCCACTGCAATAACAGCCAAGCCCTTCAGATTCTATCAAAGATCATCCTCCAACATCTTCTGAGGGTTTCCCTGAATGTTCGATGAGCAAAAATATCCAAAATTTCTCCCAAAATCGATGTTAAAAACACAGCTACTTTTCCAGTTGTTCACTGAACAGACAATCCGTTTGAAGTGAATTTTGAAGATGGCTGCTTCAAATGAGCCAATCAAATGCATTGCTTTATGACATGTGACATCATGGTAAAGGGTCAAAGGTCCAATGACAATGGACCTATGACCTTGCCTATGTTGATATCATGTTTCGAGGCAAACATTGAGTGAGACTGAGATAGTCTTAACTTCCTGCAATTGCAGCAGTGCTTTCATGCCCTCCATGTCAATAATTCCAAGAAATTCAGCTCGATATTTGTCCACAGTCTTCTGACATGAACAAGAATACAGCAAATTGGTCTAAGCTTCCCGGGCAACGACATTAATTCTCTCTAACAACTGTGAATGATGTCAAGAGACTCAACTATGTAAATATAGGAGTGTATATACATACAGACTATTATCAATATGATCATCAAGAAAATTGGGCATCAAAATTAAACTACCATGAGTCATCAAATATCATGGTCAACCATCGTTGACCATCGGTAACCATGGTCAACCATGGTAGCCAATATCCATAAACAGGTCAGCCATGATAGACCGTGGTCAACTGTGATAGACCATAGTATTGGAATGCCTACTGTGGTCTCATATCATGGCCAACCATGTTAGTTCATGGTTAAACATCAAAAACCATCAAATACCTTGTTGACCATGGTACATCACAGTTGACATTTCGCCGGGGTGTAACCTCAGTCATAGTGTGACATGTAAAACGATTCAGTTACCTATCAACCTTTGCAATTAAATACCCACTACAGCATATATGGTGGTACATAGGAAGCTGGGTAGAAAGGACTGATGTAGGGGCAACGGTGTTTTGGAGCCGTACGCATGTGGCATGGCCGATGAATATAGAACAACGGCACTGGCCGCTGCGTAAAGGTGGAAAGCTAGTCGACACTCGGATTTTTAACGCCAGTACTAATAGTTGATGAACCCAGGATGATCGGGCAGTCCCTTAAATTGAAGCGTTTGCAACGTCTACCGTCCATACAAACGAAATGTTGAACACTGCAAGGAAAACATCCATGATCGTTTTGTAGAGCAACACATTTTAGTAGCCAGGTCTTTGCATAGAATAACACCGCTGTGTAAAATCCTTTGGCCAGAACCAATGATCGTAAATTTGCTAATACATACGAGTTATGTTTAAAAGTTGATGTATCGATCACTTTATTTAGGTCGTACGGGTTACAGTCTCGTGCTATATCAGTGTATGAGTAGCCTAATTGTCGATGCGTGCAAATCGAGGGCCACTCTCGGAGAAATCCTACGGGTGCGCTAAGCTTTGATCATGATCATTTCCACAGTCAAAATCACAGTCCTTAGCAATCTGTACAGTTGTTCAAGTCCGACATATCAATAATTCATCACATAAGTTACGTAAACAATTGAATCAAACCAAACGGTTTGCTGTTGCCATTATTTGGCCTGTTGCGTACGTACAAGGGACAACTTTGCAGTAGGCTTGGTTGGTTACGGGGCGCCCGATCTCCAGTATTCTCCTTTTCGATCTCCAGTATTCTCCTTTTCTTGACTTGATAGACTATTGCATTTTCTGCAGAAAATTCAAGGTTTTTACATGTGTGATGATGATGGCCCCCGATTTTCTAAAATGGCCCCCTTGGGACAGGAGTTGGGGCCAACAGTGGCCCGTTGTTTTTAAATCCTAGAATGAACACTGTGTAATTGTTTATCTAACATTGCGAAAAGACGTCAACCACCGTAAAGCGGCGTGTGCAGGCTCCGACCAACCCTAAGCAAAGAGTGATAAAACGTCGCACTGCTGAGAAATCGTAGTTGACACGATGTCTTGACCACACTAAGAAAAATGACTTGCTCTCTGGTGTAGACTATGTTTGGAACTGTACGAATACTTGTTTATTGGACTACGCTTCGACAAACATTTGATTACGGTTTATTGTTTACAGACGGAAGTAATCCTGGTGTTTGGAGAAGTCACAGCACGTCATTATGTAAATTAGCTAGTGCAACGCAACGTTGTGTCACTCAAGATGGATTATGGAAATAGCAATGCAAATGTGTCCACAATGTTTACAAAAGCTCCCCGATTTAACCGGGATAGCCACGTGCATTTGTTTTGATTTTTAAAAATCGTGAATTACACGGAAACCATTCCTTATCTTGAACTGGCGACACATCTCAATTCGGGTCTTACTTCAAGGTGTATTCTCAGAGATTTTTAAAAATTTGACAGAAAAATGAACGATTTGGTATTTATCATCCTTAAGTGGGTGTACAGGGAAGACATCTTTGCGTTACACACTTCACTCATACAGATAATCGTTCGCCTTGAACTTCTTTGAACATTGTACCCTAATTTTCACAGAATAGGACCTATAAATATACTACACGCCATATGTTAGTTCAAATTAATAAAAGTAGGAACAAATTCCGATGTCCTGAAATGATAATACTGTTGTCAAGGTTTACATTAGACTGAGTTTGTGCCGCTTCGCTGTACAATACCTTGCAATGGCATAAAGTAGTACCGGCCAAGCTATTGGTATCTGAAGTTGTTGACTAAGCGTTATGTAATGTCTGATTATATCTGTTATCATATACCCATGCCCATATTGCTACATCCGAGTGACGTTCAACGTAAAATATCGGCCGTGATACTTCACGGTAAACGTCGAGATATGCACGATGAACGTCATCAGTTTTAGAGTTTTCCCGAACTACATTAGCAGTTTGTTGGTAAACAACGTAAACAACAAAATGGCCACCGCTCCCCGCCTGGGAAGCGATGTCCCCGACGTAAAAACTTGAAGGGCTTCGAGGAACGCGGGTATTTCTGGCTGCAAAATACGGAAATATCAGGTTGAGTCTTGAAATGTTTTCCCATGGTATTTTTTTGGTCAAGTTCTAGCAAACATTCTGCCGTTCGCACGGCGCCGGCACTGCTGTGCACGGTCTACGCCGAACAGGTAGTGAGCGCGTGGCGTGACAGCGATGTCGCGCGTGCGACGACTGTTGACATGGCAACTCTAAGGTAAACTAACAAATGGCGTCCCCTCTCCGCGCGAGCTCCGTGCCGTACGACGATCGAAATCACGATAGATTTAAAGCTGAGCAGTTTTTGATCGGTTACAGTTGTAATAGCATATTGCACCTTAAAATGTTCCTTCTGTATGACGATTTTTGTATCCCGGTGTCTTTCTTCTTGGGTTTCATTGAGATATGGACGACTTGCAGCGATGTCGCGCGTGATGTTGACATCTTCGTCGTATACTTTATGAATGAAGCCTGTTCACATAAACATTCTGATATTTATGCGCAAGGCGTAATAAAGTAAAGCCTCAAAATTAAAGGTTTTTCGTTCTATTAGTTAAAATTCCCTAAAATTATGGGCATGGGTATATGATAAATCGGTTATTACCCAATATCGCCTGTTCCTTGTGTCGTATCAGCATTCGTGTCATTTGTGCTGTGTCAGACACTCGACTTCGTCTCGTGTCTGACCCAGCACAAATGACACTCATGCTGATACGACACAGGAACAGGCGATATTGGGTAATAACCTCTAAATATAACTACTGTAGATTGCATATTATCAGTGCAGAAAGAGCTCAAAAAAGTGCACTGTTTTTTAGATGCAAGCATCCCGTCATGAGCTAGTATATATGTACCGGGGGTATGTATGTATGTATGTATGTATGTATGTATGTATGTATGTATGTATGTTAGCTGTGCATGGCAGGGCTGTGTGTTACCGTCGTTATACGGCCTCCCACCACAGGCTGTGGTCAGGGAGGCCACATAACGCTGGTAACACAGCCCTGCCATGCAGAGCTAGTATGTATGTATGTATGCATGTATGTATGTATGTATGTTTGCTGTGCATGGCAGGGCTGTGTGTTACCGTCGTTATACGGCCTCCCACCACAGGCTGTGGTGGGAGGCCACATAACGCCGGTAACACACAGCCCTGCCATGCAGAGCTAGTATGTATGTATGTATGTATGTATGTATGTATGTATGTATGTATGTATGTATGTATGTATGCTTGCTGTGCATGGCAGGGCTGTGTGTTACCGGCATTGCATGGCCTCCCACCACAGGCTGACAGGCCACATAACACCGGTAACACACAGCCCACACACAGTATGTATGTATGTATGTATGTATGTATGTATGTATGTATGTATGTTTATGTATGTATATGTATGTATGTATGTATGTATGTATGTATGTATGCATGTATGTATGTATGAACCGGTATGTATGTATGTATGTATGTATGTAAGCTGTGCATGGCTGTGTGTTACTTAGTCAGAAGACAGACAGGTTCAGGCAGGAGGTAAGATAATTCTCTTTCTCTTTCTCTTTCTCTCTCTCTCTCTCTCTCTCTCTCTCTCTCTCTCTCTCTCTCTCATGCACACACTGTATATATATATATATATATATATATATATATATATATATATATATATATATATATATATATATATATATCACAAATAAATTCAAGTATAAAGTAACAATATCTGTTGTTTAAGTTTAATGCAGATATCATTACTTAATTTGCACTTGAATTCATTTGTATTTTTATTTGTAACGTTCTGCTTTTTGCATGAAGCACTGTACTTTCCAATGAGGACTGAAGCACTGCACTTTCCAAAGAAGACATCTGTACACATATAAAATATATATATATATATATATATATATATATATATATATATATATATATATATATATATATATATATATATATATATATATATATATATATATATATATATATATATATATATATATATATATATAATGGATATTGTGTTTTTGTGTGTGACGTTTGACTGTTGTCTTACATCTTACAGGTCTTAATACATAATTCAGAGAAGACTAGAACTTGCATTATTGCTTTCTTCAAATTTCGACACAGATTACGTAGCAATGATTGCATAATTATTTCTTTAAATTTATCTGAAGTGGAGAGGTATTTTTCGATCTGACTAGGCGTGGTGGAATTAATAAGAGTTTGCCACAGCCCATCAAGTGCTGGCTGTGGGGGGTTTGTGATACTAACATTGCTATGCTGACAGTTAGACTCTGCTGATGCTTGATGGATAGCAGAAGCAGCAAGAATTGTCTGTGTTCGGCGGACATGTTGAGGACCTCGAGATACAGTTAGACACTCACTGTTGTTGGAAAGTACAGTGCTTCATGCAAAAAGCAGAACGTTACAAAGGAAGTTCAATATGGGGTTGGGTCTTAATACAATGGAGGGAAGAGAAGCCAAGCATTTGCGCTTACTTGAATACAGTTGTAATTCAACACCCCAGAACAGATGGTCTCTCATATTCAGGCATGAATACGTACTACTGTATTGGCTACACACACAAGACCCCTGTTCTGATAATTATAGGGGGGGGGTCATATGGGATTGAAAGCCATAGAGAATGCCAAATATATTCCAGACAGATATTATGATGACCCGTAGTTACTGTTTTTGTGGCAATGAGAAGCAGTGTTCCTCTGAATCTTGTGAAATTCGCAGCTGCAAATTTATGGGGGAAATTAAACGGTCTGCAGTGAGTGGGAAAATAAGTAAAATTCTGAAAAATACATTGAAGTGATGAGCTTTGGATGCAAAATTGTGCATGCCTTCACAGTGTAAATTTGAATGGATATAATAGGTACATACAAAGATGTTGATAAGTTTTGCCTATATAAGTTAGAAGCTAATTGTTAAACATTTTGTAGGATTATTAGAAAATCATAAACAGCTGAGAATGAAATTTTAAACAGTTAAGTGTAAGATTGAATTCAGTTTTTGTCTGAGAATGATCTTTGTGCTTTGATAAATATATCAAAGAATTTCAATTTTTTAGAATTAAGTGAGATCATAATTTAGTTTCACAATCACTGCTGAGCCTATATCCAAAGGTTTTTGAAGTAATGTATTTTAATATTTTGGCTGCATTTTAATGGAATTGTAAAGTCTGAATTTGTAAATTTAGTTTAAAAAAATTTCTTCATGGACTGTAAAAGTTCACTTCATTTGCTGAGTTGAACATTGCAGCAGAGCTTTCAAAGAGGTGATACTTGAATACATGTTTGACCAATGGTTAAGAAATAAATGCATGTAGTGTTTTTTATTGACAAGTTATCTTGTTAATATTTAGGATGCCTTTCATTCTGAACCACCATTGTATGTAAGGAATATGGACTGTAATTTACTGTATGCCACAGTTAACTTTCAAGCAAAGTAATAAAGATCACAAACTTTGATGAAATATCAAATTGTTTTTTTCTTTTATTTCTGTATGATTGAACATGTGCAGAAACATCTGCTGATTTCATGCTTTGAAAAAAGGCCAAAAAAATGTGAACTCTTCACTGCTATGAAATGATTTCAAAACTTGAACAAGAACGTCAAACCTCAGCAGTTCAAAATTTCTCCAGGACAATTCACCATTCAAACATGTTGAGGAACCCCATGTTTGTTCCAACAGCCATAGTGGAAGTTGATCGTCGCTGTTTCTGATGTCTTCCTATACCGCACGATCATGGGCTTGTCATCGGTACAGATAACTTCCATACGCTGAGCCTTCACTGACCTCAGTAACAGCTGCTGATTTTCGTAGCTGGCTTCACGGCCAAGGATAGTTGACTTTGTTCAACCAGGTAAATTTCAGAGTTACTGTACACGGTGTTTCAGACTCTTCAATGCGCATTGCATTGCGGGTTGAATACAGCCGAATGAGCTCAAACACTTCTGCTGGGATATTTCTGCTGAAGGTTCCCTTCCATGGATTCCGCATTGAGCAAGAGGGTTTCAATTTCTGGGTCACTGCTGATCGCCAATGTCTCATTTCACACTCAAATATTGGGTACACCTCTATCTGGCGGAGCTTTACCTTGTCAGCTGTGATTTTATCATGTTTCTTGATTGCAGGGTCAACATTGGCATCTAGTTCATCGAAAAGGCCATGTACCGGTAGGTCACAATGGAAATCGCCCTTGCTTAATTCTCATAAGCTCAAACTTTGCGTTGCGTAGCTTACGCTTGACAGCTGTAGCGATGACTAACATGGGCGCCGCCATATTGATTTACAGTAACTACGGAAAATGATGCAGTCATGACCCCAATATAGGTATACGCGCTCTGTGAAGCATTGGACAAAACAGGGCGCTGCTGGGCCGCAGTGAACATACCGTTATACTTCATCTCTTGTATAAACACAGATGGCTGTGTGCTATCTATCAGCTGAGCTTTATAAACTGTCAATTTCAATGTCAATACCCCTTTCAACAACAGACTTTTTGAAACCAATATTTTAAAGCCATCAATTGGACCTCTTGTATTATAGCAATCATGGTGATATTAAAAAAAGATTTTGCAAAAGACAATGCAGGGGTTTCACTAAGTTTTGAAACAGGGGGCAGTATGAAAATTACAGGGGCCAAGCCATACCAACCACCAAACATGTGGATGTTTGGTACGTACCCCCACCCCTCACCCACCAATACACGGTTCCAATTAGCTTTTTACAAACTGGACAAAACAGTTCATCAACCACAAACGGTAAGTTACAAGTTTTATTTCAAGCACTGCTTACAGAAATAAGTCATTATGATCATCTACAAACAGGGTTCGAAATTTATTTTTTTGTTTGGTGGTCAAGTTTGACCACCAGATTCAAATTTTGGTGGTCAATTGCAAAATTCTGGTGGTCAAAAATAATTGTCATTGTCAGAGTGTAATTCTTGTGGAGGTCAGGGTCCATAGGGGTGAATAGTGGGCTGACATCTTGTTCTGGAACCATTCCACTATGCTGCTACTCGTCTTACGTTGGTCTATGTTGCATGCCAAGTAAAATCCACTAGAAAATTTTCAGTATTTTCACAACTTGAAATGAGTGCATGAGTGACTGACTGACTGTAAGTTTTGACAGAATTACAAACTGAGTAATCAAGAAATGACAATTACTGCTGATAACATGACAATTCTTGCATTTTTTGGACTTATGAAGTTTTGTCAGAGTTTTGTACAATGAGATGTTATGCAACATTTGCAGACTTAATCACAATAATCATGGCAGTAAACAGTAAAACAAAGAGAGACATTGTCTATCCAAAGGAACGCCTCACTTGGGTAGATTGGAGTGGGGTTGAAGACTGACATTAAACCAAAGTGGAGGGACTGTGATTGAACAGACAAGATGTGTACTAGAAACTGCTATATCTATCTCTGAGGATAATATATTGTTTCTGGATACTCCTAGCAATAAACTGTGAGAGGAATGTAAGACTTACAGCTTTGCAGCACTAGTGTGACCTCCGAAAATTTGGTGGTCAACATTGACCACCCACAACAGAATCTGGTGGTCCAAATGAGATAATTGGTGGTCTTTTGACGCATGACCACCGGGTATTTTGAACCCTGTACAAAGGAATCTGCATCCAGCCAAAGAACTTTAGCAGCTATTGTTATCTCACTTGTACAATTTAGGATGCAGTTTTCCTCTATGGTTTACCACTGAAAATAGTCATTTCAAGTGATTGTTGAAAGTAGAACAGAATGAAAATTTCTGTGAATTTTGACTTTGACCTTAGTACACTAGCCCTCAGTCGCTCCGCATTTCTACTTTATTTACATTTTTCAAAGGATCAGGGACCAACATTAGACAGCCTGGATCTACTTTAAAATCATCAACGGCAGCTGTTGTAAAAAAGTGTTCGTTTTATGAAGTGTTCGTTTTTTGGAAACCACACTCAAAATGCATCGTCTTCAACACAAAAAGCATACAAGATATGAATTCAGAGATGTATTGGAAGCCATCGATGCGGGGTTTTTTGAATGAATTATTGCGGCTTTTGATGCAGGAAAGCAGTCTTCGAACTTTAGCGATAGGTGCAGGCTATAGCAGCCATGGCCGGTTTATTCCATTTCCGGACTTCCTGCATTGCCGTGTATGACGACTGTGCTACAGCCAACCGCTAAACGTCACAGTCTGCTGAAGTTTACACCTTCATTTATTCAGTTTTGATATTTATATGCCCACGGAGTTAAGGCAAGTCAAACGTAAAGAAAATAATTAAAATCCGAGAGCGAACGTCGACCACCAATGCCAAGGTGTTGTTTACATTTTACAACCCTAGGCTAGTGGATCGCTGTAGGGGCGAATGCTGATGCATTCAGAAGAAACATTTCCTGATAAATATTCATAAAACGCCGCATAAGTATCAATATGATCTGAGAAATTGCCATAAACTGTACCTTTCGTCATCAACCTGTCTGTATTTCTCCATTTCGACCCAACTGAATCACTTCACTCACATCTCATGGCCGAGGCAATGTTGCGTTATGGCACAAGCTCAATGACCTCTAACCTCCAGCCAGCTGTGTACGTTGTATCGACGTATTCCGTGCACAGGCGCTCCTTAGCTGGGTAGTCTGCTAAGTAGATCGATTTTCGGATCGATCTATTGATCCCGTAGTCGATATGCCCGCCACTGCAACCTAATTAGGTTAACCTATTTAGTTGCAGTGGCGGGCATATCGACTACGGGATCAATAGATCGATCCGAAAATCGATCTACTTAGCAGACGACCCAGCTAAGGAGCGCCTGTGATTCCGTGCGGTACTGGCGGTACCTAGTGCTGTAAGCTTAGCGAGGCATTGCGCGATCGACAAATGCGAACGAATGAACACAAAATTTTCATTGAAAACACCCCAAAAGTGTTGAAAAACAAGTAATTAGGCATTAAGGATACAGATCATTGTAAACTTTTGGCGACATGCTGTTTGTTACTAGCTATTCATTTCTGTAGGAAGCACAACAATTACACGATTTTCAGGTAATAACAGGCGGCCGTATGACCGGTGGCCGGCTTTTAACAAAACCCCTGTAATACTGTTCAACTTTAGTTTCAAAATCTGTTGAGTTGTACAGTGTATTGCATAGAAATAAATGTGATTTAGTCCAACATGGTAATTGCTTAAGTCAGAGTATACATCGACCATATACAAATCGGCATTTGTCTGCAAATTTAGACAAAACACTCAGACTGTACTGGCAATATGACAATGTTGAAAACTGGGCTTGGTGTCTATCGAAACCGACGACATTAACACTGCAAGCAAGCATATAAAATGCTTGCAACTCCTGCATCAAGTTGAGACATAGCCGCAGAATGAACCGAAGCAAAGTTGTCTGCATTTTGAAGCAAAGTGCCAATGTCGCGCGCATTGTCCTATATTTAGAAGCTAGTTCTGTCACAGAACTGTGCTCAAATGATGACCATGCAACATCGAGCAGTTCCTCGTATATAGACATACACATCGGGTATCAAACTTTGCTATAACGGACAAAAATGAGATAAACTCAGTTATTTTTCTGACAAAATTGTTCACCGAAATTGTACCCCTACTAAACTTGATCGCGCTGGTCAGGAGTCATCGATCGCTGGTTGAGAGCTGGTGGCACATATTTAATTAAAAAAGCAAAATCGGCGAAATTTACAACATTAGTTCAAGTTAAATATGATGGTTGTACTAACCTGTAACGAAAGAAGCTCTTTGGACCTACGACGTGTCCAACAAGCACACCACACAGCGCAGGAGAGGCAGATCCCAGACGTGTTGAACTGTACGCTTGCAAGCAGTATAGCAATATGGCGGACGTGTTGACATCACCGTTGTCGAATGGTGGCGCTCGTTCAGGCAAACTACGGGTGCGTAGATCCTGGCGAGGCACGCACCTCGCACACAAAATTTCACACTCATTTTCCCGGTGCGTAGAAAAATGAGGCCAGTCGATAAAAACGTTAGTAAGCACTATTTAGGCAGTTCTTAGGCCATTGGAAGGCTAACATTATAAAGCCAGGGCTTTTGGCTTTATTACGCAAGTCTGGTCTCGATAAGTACGTGAATTCCTTACTACATGGTCTCGATAGTACTAGTACACAAACGCACACACACACAGACAAATATCGCGTACATAAATGTTTCCCACAAACGTGAAATTAGCTGGAAAGGCTGCCATGTGTACTTTGCCTGTTTTTCTATTAATCATTGAAACTGAATAGATGCCCTTTCAACTTCCAGGGAATGGACAAATTTCAGTCATGATCACAATATCTTTAATAAAACAACTGCCGTAGCGTTCTCTCTCTCTCTCTCTCTCTCTCTCTCTCTCTCTCTCTCTCTCTCTCTCTCTCTCTCTCTCTCTCTCCCGAGAATGACCCACAAGACGCAACGTGTATAAGTAGAAGAGGCATGACCTGGGTCTAGATAGCGTCTGTTGCTCAAAATATAGTGTGCATAAAAGAGCGAACTTCGACGGTTATCCCGAGCTTGTTTTCACCTTTACGATTTTCCTTGTTAAATTTAGCGAAAGAAAACAAACGGAAGCCTTTGGACTATGTCATGACATCGAAGCAATATGGTATAATTGGGAAAAAATCCATTATGCCACAAACGGCTGTGTGTATGCAACTCTAGACATTCAAGATGTGCTGCGGCATTTTGTAATATGACGCATTTTGTAACAACTCACGCAAAATGTAATAAGGGTATCAGCATTTTGTAATAAAATGGTCTACGCATTTTGTAATAAGGGTATCAGCATTTTGTAATAAAATATTGTTTACGCGATTTGTAATAAGGGTATCAGCGTTTTGTAATAAACGCGTTTTGTAACATTATTAACGCATTTTGTAATAATTATAAACATCCGCTGATATTATATGTATTTCAAAATGCAAAAATGTAATAGCATATAATGACGTCGAGATTATATCTCACTACGTGCTAGGTTATCATAATAATGCCAGATAAGGGGGTCTGAGTTCAACTGATTCCCAGTATTAGTCCAACAATTATGAGTGTAATTGTCAGTAAAATAATCGTCCATTGACGTTGGTTTCCTTATTTATTGCTTATTCCATTATTTTCACATATATGAAGCGCGATGTCACGACATTTTGTTAGAAAAAGTTAATTTGACATAAAACGGCCGATTAAAGTGGACAAGAAACGAACGAAAGGTTGAAGTATTCTAAGCAACTTCTATTCGTATGATATGTGTTTCTCTAAAGTTGATTTTCGATAATTTACAGTAATAAGAGGTGAGGGGCACGTTAATATGTCAATGATGACAGCTGATATTTATCAAAATATACTGAAATAAACACTGACGTGAAGCAGTCAATTATAATACTGAATGATAATTTATTTTTAATCATCCCATAGATAAGAACAAAATAAAGCTCTATCGACAGACATGCCACTTTTTCTTGTATGTAAAAGGTGACAATTCATATCTACTGAGCCATGGATTTGTTTTCTCAGATCAATTTCTTTCCCATTGTGTTCCTCCTTTGAATCTACGCTATCGCCCAATGGTAAATTTGTCTAGCCAACGAGCTAGGATAAGCTGCCCTGCAATACTGTAATTAAGCTAAATTTGACTCGCTATCCTATTGGTTATACCTGCCAAATATCTGCCATTATCATTAAATGATAACAGCCATAGAAAGACAGACAGACAGACAGACAGACAGACAGACAGACAGACAGACAGACAGACCGATAGATAGATAGACAGGCATACTCAGGCACTCTTTCCTCCCTCCCTCCCTCTATCCCTACCTAGACATAGATGCTGAGATACATACATAGGCCTACATACATACATACATACATACATACATACATACATACATACATACATACATACATACATACATGCATGCATGCATGCATGCATGCATGCATGCATGCATGCATGCATACATACATACATACATACATACATACATACATACATACATACATACATACATACATACATACATACATACATACATACATAGTCAACAGGTCAGATATGCATGCATACATACATACATACATACATACATACATACATACATACATACATACATACATACATACATACATACATACATACATACATACATACATACATACATACATACATACATACATAGTCAACAGGTCAGATATACTTCCGCTTTTAATAGTAGCTAAACAAGTCAAATCACTATAACATGAGATTATTCTGACTATTGTAGTTTAGTTTTGTTTACTTTACTTTACTTTAGATTACTTCAGTATAGTTAAGGTTACGAAAATAACGCAAAGAATGTATAAAAGCACATGCATGTGGTCATTAGCCCGCGTTTATCGTGTCGGGCGATGCGTTGAACTGATGTCTGAGTGCTTACTTTGAGGTATTTTCGTAATTATTATTATTATAATTATACATCTCCTTTCTTATCAAGAATATATGCACCCCTCGTTTCCGATGCATTATTCCATACACATTAGAGGCATATTATGCATCGCTTTCTTAACTGCGAGCGGTAAAGGGTAAACGCCATCTTTGTTTGCGCGCTCATCCAACATTCGATGCACTAGCCGAGTAGCGATGTCGTGCCATATTTGTACAGTGCCGTCTCGATGAACAATTTCGTTATTACCTCATAATATTTTTCACCTTCAAACAGTCGTAAAACATTTACTTCTGTTTCTTTTATCAGAAATTATTTTCAAAGTACAGTATGGAGTTTCGTTCACAACAAGGAGGTGCCTGCCGGTGACAGACGTCGCGCTGGTGGTTTCCTCCGTGTAAGCGATTCCATGACGCAATGTTTATCATCAAATATGAAAATAAAGGGGTAATCGCATGCCCGTTACGTGCCCGCTTTTACGGAAGCTCGATTCTATTGTTTGCGAAGGCAGATGTATAATAATTTATTTTATGTTATTATATTTTATTTTATCAGAGTATCTGTTGATTGCTGGTTGTCTGCCATACATCAGAAACAATGTCGTTATCCTCTATTTAATAAATCAACTGAGTGTGTATACCAATGATTCTCTCAAATATATGACAATAAAGCAGTCAAAATCTGGTAGTTACCTGCCTCAGATGATCAGTCGGTAAAAATATCGATTGACAGCCATCTAAAATTAAGTCTTTCTAATTTGGAATGGAAGTCAGGGAGCAATCAATTTTTTGCACTTACTTACCGAGTAAACACACACTTTGTAATACCATTCCAAAATCAATAAAATATTCGTTAATGCTTTAAAACTTGGAAAAGTTTTTAAATTATTAAAAAATGCGTAAACTGTTATTACAAACTGCTAACAGCCTTGTTACATTTTGCGTAGACAATTTTTTATTACAAAATGCTGATACCCTTGTTACAAAACGCGTAGACTGGTTTATTACAAATTACTGCAGACGTTATTACAAAATGCGTCAGTTATTACAAAATGCGTTAACTGTTATTACAAAGTGCGATTTATTACAAAATGCTGATACCCTTGTTACATCATGCGTAGACAATTTTTTATTACAAAATGCTGATACCCTTGTTACAAAACGCGTAGACTGGTTAATTACAAAATACTGCAGACGTTATTACAAAATGCGTCAGTTATTACAAAATGCTGATACCCCTTATTACATTTTCCGTAAGTTATTACAAAACACGTCAGTATTACAAAATGCCGCAGCACAAGGCCAAACAATTGTTAGCGAGCGTATATGTACCAAGTTTAGCACACGACCTTCGCTCTAGGCTTAAAGTTCAAAGTCGCAGAATGCGTATCTCTGCAATTAGAAGTTCATGATCAGTAAGGATATGCTCTGTGCTAAAATGTGCTTGCCATTTGTAGACCAACAGCGACGGTAAGTACTGGTTCCCGAATATACGAGCTGAATGTAAGCATATCATGATTAAAACTATACACAATGCGGTGTTGTTTTCCTAAATACATGGAGTTGATGACAAAAACCATGGTTGAACTGGGCCTCGAGTGCCATTTTCATAGATTGGTAATTCAGACGAATTCTCTTCGGGATCGGACAGCGATTTTCCCAAATCCCTGTCAAAATAACGGTGGGCGTCCTATTACGATATGCAGCTGTTCCACAACGGAACGCTGCCACAGTCGGTGTTCGCAAAAGGTCAGTGCCCCTTTGTTGTCTGGCAGTGCCTATCTCCGCCGGTTAAAACTCCCGCTTTCGCTCTACAAACTATTTTTTCATTAACAAAATCGTTCAATATTTATTTCATTTCAAAACCACACTATGTGATTATTAGTTTTCCCCGACAGCACTGTGTTGAACATGTCGACAGACATATCATGTAAAACAACCCTGGACGCCCATTGTCTGAGTGTACAAAAAGCATATTTTAAAATCGGTCATTCATGTAAAAATAGAAGAAAACTAATATAGCAAAGTACCTGGAGGTTCTTTATAATACACAGTTTTTTTTGATCGTCAACAAGCTAACGTGTTTGCACACAGAGGGGCAAACCAAAAATTAAGTTTGTCTACAAGTAATCGTTATTTTATGCACTCCATGGGACTGTCTTACTGCCACCGACGGCTAAAATCGTTCGCCGCGATGCCTTTCACTTCAAAAGCGCCTGTCAAACGAGAAATTCGACCCGCATACATACATCACATAATAATGACACAATATGTCGCTGATTTGAGTCTATTCCAGACAGGCAATTGAAAAACACCACATGAATAACTTACCCTTATTTGTAACCCTGTAGCAATACGGACAAACCGACCTCGTTTCACGGTAATAGATGCACAATACCTCCGAATTTCCTTTCAGTACCGTATGTGATGTGTACTAATCCGAACTGAACTAGTTCATTGACAATTTTCCAATATCATCACTAGGCAGCTGCACCCTTTGGTTTACACGAAATTCAAGTGGGCTCCCTAGTTCAGGTAAAATGGCATCTGTCGCAATAGCACTGGCTTAGGGTGACAAAAAACTAAGGCACTGCAAAACGGATGACAGTGGAAAGCCAAGGTGAATAGGGGACTTGTCGTCCAACTTGAAGATAACCATCAAATTGAAAAATAAATGTGAAAAATGTATAGTTTTTGTTTTTGGGTTTCTTTGTTTCTTTGTGTTGTGTTGGTTAGGGTTAGGGTTATTGGGATTCAAAAATAGTGGTTGGTAGATTTTTTATTCACCGTATGAACTGTTATGAAAACTACCTATCCCTTTGCCCTTCATATCCCTCGGCTTTCCCCACAAAATCATGGTACTGTCCAAGAGTACAATTTATTTGAAGTTTGAGTAATCTTTCAAAATTTTTGGTTGTGTGTTTGGGTGTTTGATGATTTCTTTGGCAAGAGGAAGCACTTGGCTCAGTAAGAGTATCATGATATTGGTATAGGTGTAACCTGGAAAAGTTCAAGTACAAGGCATAAAATCTAAGAAAGCGTGTTTCTTCATGGGAAGGGGGATGTCACAAGTATTCATTTTTGACCAAAGACTGATATAAAATCACATCATTTTCTACAAAAATGAGTGATCAAACCACAGTGTCCTCAGACTTAATAAAAATAAGTGAACAAACAAACAAAAAACGTATGGATGAGAAAAATGAGAAAAAATGATAGAAATAATATGAGTAAACAAGCATAACTTCAAATAAACAAAAACACTAACATGCAGACTTATGGAAAAAATATATAATAAATGTGTCTTGGAGAGCAATTATTGGACTTTAAATCAAGGTGTATAAATTACCTTTCAATGGAACGGTCGTCTTTTCTAAATTCTCAAGAAAAGTAGAAACTTGACAGGGACCAGTCAGCTTTCCAGCACTCAATCTTGTGGGTTCCAAGGGATGCCCTCATTCAAATGAAAGCAACTTATTATCAGTGAAAACTCCTTATTACTCAAGATTCTTTAATATTCTATTCATAGCTGCAATTATCTGTTGCAAAAATCACCTAAACATAACCCTATTCTATGTGTCATCAGGCTCTGATTTAGTTTTTTTCACAAAGTCATATTTTTAGAATATTACTCACATGTAATTTCAAACAGTCCAAATCATCTGGCTTTAATCCATTTTCATTTTTTTGCAACATCACAGCAGAGCTATATTGATTTAAACATATTTGTTCAATGAATTAATATTGAATATTGACACAAAACCTATGGGACAGAAGAGCGAATGGGAAAACAATAACTTGGCATTATAAATGTAGCTAAGTGCCTGCTCAATAAAAATGTCAAAGTCCACCTGACTGCTATCACTCTATGTGCTCACTCTATTTTAGTAACATGATGGAGCAATTTCTCAGGGTTTTTTTTCAGAAGATTATATCTTCCATAAAATGTTAGTACTACACTTTCAGATGAGGTTCACAGGTTCACGGGGCTGACTTGATGAAATTTACACAATACCGGCCGGCCTTTAATTTCTCCTTAAACCATATATCGTCACGACATACCAATTTGCCAGTGACGAGGACGTGTTCTAGAAAAAATCTCGTTGGGTTGTATTATGAACCCTCTGATTATTTTAGTAAATTGTGACAGCTCTACACTGGAGCAGGCAACAAGAGACCATTGGATTTTATGTTGTTCTGGTTTTCAGGAATACCAGATAATGATATATATGCTTGTCCAGTAACATACATGTAAATGCTGCAAATGGCAGTTGCGTTTTCCTTTACGATAAAAATCAAGTGCTGACAAACTTTTATGCCAAAGCTAAACTAGATATCACAAGGAGGGGAAATGACCCGTAAAACTGTGTAAGAATAAAAGAATAATCGATCGCTACAACTGTGAAGTTATCTTCTGAGTGTCCAGGACTATTATAATGAGGTGCAACTAGTGGACTTGTAATGTATTGCTGTCTTCTGATACAGCTACGATGACCATTGATACGCTGTTTGAGGATATTAGTTGTATGGGGCGCCGAATGTAAAATAATTAGTTTACACATTTATAACGTGCATACTGCCTAGATACATACACACACACACATATACACACACACACATATAACACGTATACATACATACACTTGATACACACACACACATACAACATACATACATACATACATACATACATACATACGTACATACATACATACATACATACATACATACATACATACATACATACATGCATGCATACATACATACATACATACATACATACATACATACATACATACGTACGTACGTACGTAGGTACATATGTACACATCACACATACATACATGTTTGTATATGTAGACACATACGGACATAGATATATATATATATATATATACGAGCTAATGTACACATGGTATGTGTGAGAATACACGAGCACATATACATTCAGTACAGGACATCCAGACGACATTGGTGGAAGGTCGGCTCATGAGACATACCAACACAGGACGCACAATACACAAACACATTCCCACAATTACTGCACACTGTTAACGTTGGCGACGATACGTATCACGGAGACACATAGTGCATGCAGATTTCTCAAACACACGAGTGAGTTCAGCTTCGCGACACACATGTGAGCTTCGCTACACAAGTGAGCCGATACACACACAATTCAAAGATACAGATATCACTGAGACTGAATGCGCATGCGTTGAAACAGCGACGCATACAAGTGAATTTTCTCAAACACACAAGTGACTTCAGACACACAGGTGACGGGGGGTCCCACTCATATTCTAGGAAAACTGCAAAACACAAGTGACTTCAGACACACAGGTGACGGGGGGTCCCATTCATATTCTAGGAAAACTGCAAAACACACAAGTGACTTCAGACACTCAGGTGACGGGGGGTCCCGCTCATATTCTAGGAAAATGCTCTCCATAACATGCAAGTGAATTCAGACACACGAGTGACAGGGGTCCCACTCATATCGTAGGAAAATGCTCAGCCTGTTTATGTCACCGAAATTGAATACATTTGCGTCTTTGTGAACAGTGGCGTACGAGTGAGATTACTCAAACACACAATTATTGCAAGTGAGTTTCACAATATATGAGTATCCGAGGGCCTACTCATGGTTCTTGGATCCGGGAAATGTCTTACATCTGTGTCGTTCATCTACTGTCTATGATTTAAGTGGACGAAGAAATAATAACAATCGCCTGAACTTAACAAATGTCTATGTGTCGATGTGAAAGTAAACACTATGTTTTGTCACAGAGCTCCGGATGGTGGTACGCATAATTAAGACCGCGTTCAAAAAATGGTTAGGGGGCTGGAGGAATTCAGGGGGATTCGAAAATTTATGGGGTAGTCGAGGGGGGACTTGAAAGTTTTGCTCTGCCTATAGGGGGGACCTGAAAATATTTTGATTCCCAACAGTTTGATGTCGTCCAGTGGTTCTAATGTTAGTATAATTAAACAAAATCTAGAACCGTTTTTTTTTTGCATTTTATGTCTTTAATCAAAATGCACGTCACACATAGGGTGTGTTGGCAAACTGAATACTGGACAACTCAACATGCTGTAGGGAGTAGAACAAGAACGCAATTGTATGAACTAAACAAAATATTGTCAAAATAAAAAGTTAATACAACTACTGCCCTGCTACTACATACTGGCAGTGACAGTGATATATGTAGCTCTGACTCTGATGTAGTAGAAAAAGAAAATCCTCCCTGGAAGTAAATTCTGAACAGTCCCTAAAAATAACTTTGTTTCAAAGGTCGAATGTCGAAAGTCGAATGTGGCTAACAATAAACAGGAAATCTGGTCACATCGCAAACACAGTTCGCTACACGCGAATTTCATGGTACGGCATTCTTAATCGAGGAAACATCTTTGCCCCAACAGATCTTCGCCACCGACGCGCTCTAGGGCAGGACCAGGCAAAGGCGTACGGAACGGTTTCGTAGATCGTCGTCGGATGGCAAGTGACTGACACTGTGAGGCCGAAGGCCGAACTTCGGTACTGTATAAGGGAATATTATACAGTACCGAGGTTCGGCCTTCGGCCTCATAGTGTCAGTCACTTCCAATCCGACGACGATCTACGAAACATTCCGTACGCCTGTGGGACCAGGCATGTACGCGAAGGACTGGTTTTGTGTGCGAAGGTCAACGGACCACAGTGACCCTGCGATTGCAGACGCTCATATCAATTTGAAAGAACTCTACACAATCGTATACTGTTTGCTTGCAGGCCAGTGGATCAACTCTACATTGTAGTATATATGGACAATACTACGACGATGTATATGATAAACTCCGGCACGTCCCGCAATACTATAGCCACGTCCTGGCTAAGCGAACTGTTCTGGCTTTCGGCCCTTTCGAAAATCTATATGACAGCAAGATACGTCAACATGAACATTAATCTTGCGGACTCGCTATCGCACTTACGCGAAGTCAAACATTACTTCAAGGCCGTGGATATTCCACGTACTCGTGCACTCCACCCAGTACTCAGGCTACACCCCATTACTCAACTGGCTACACTAATTACGCAACTAGAACACCAGCTAACAAACGAAGAAACACACCAGTGTTCCCAACAAAGCCAGTATATGAGAACACAAGCTATAAAAACAACAATGTGCAAAAAGTGTAAACACATAGAAAGGACAAAACCTATGGAAACTATTCCCAAAATAATAGATAATCGCATACAGAAGAAATCCAAACATACGCGATGCACTGATACAGGCCAAAGTCCACGGCATTTTTGTATTAGGAACATGACGATCCAAACATAAATATTCTGGCTTCATTGCTAGAAGAACAGGAGATCAACAATATCGACGTGACATAAAACAAAAAAGATATACATATATCTTAGGCGACTGAGGAAGAGACCGCTCTGGTTTCGAAACGTGGGGATAAAAAAGAGTCAAGGTTGTCAAAGATGCATCTAACTACGCCCACGTCTCGCCATGGCTTATTTTAAAATTAACGATTCGTTTGTTAATTTTCACACTAACAGCCAAAACATTTAAGACACTAAACACACCAAAGCACATACAAGACGAGATGAGTGATGTGTGAAGCCACTTTCCCTTTATTACACTTCAATTTCGGTAACATAAATAGCTAAGCATTTCCCTACGATATGAGTGGGACCCCTGTCACTTGTGTGTCTGAATTCACTTCTATGTTATGCAGAGCATTTTCCTAGAATATGAGTAGGACCCCCCGTCACCTGTGTGTCTGAAGTCACTTGTGTGTTTTGCAGTTTTCCTAGAATATGAGTGGGACCCCCGTCACCTGTGTGTCTGAAGTCACTTGTGTGTTTGAGAAACTTCACTTGTATGCGTCGCTGTTTCAACGCATGCGCATTCAGTCTCAGTGATATCAGTACTTTGAATTGTATGTGTGTCGGCTCACTTGTGTAGCGAAGCTCACATGTGTGTCGCGAAGCTGAACTCACTCGTGTGTTTGAGAAATCTGCATGTACTATGAATCTCCGTGATACGTATCGTCGCCAACGTTGACAGTGTTCAGTAATTGTGGGAATGTGTTTGTGTATAAGTTTGTGCGTCCTTTGTTGGTATGTATCATGAGCAGACCTTCCACCACGGTCCCTCCAGGAGGGACTGTTCTTCCACCAATGTCTTCTATATGTCCTGTACTGAATGTATATGTGCTCGTGTATTCTCACAGATACTGTGTGTACGTTAACTCGTATATATGTGTCTACATATACAGACATGTATATGTATGTATGTTTGTGTGTAAGTATGTATGTGTGATATATGAACGTACGTATATGTATGTATGTATGTATGTATGTATGTATGTATGTATGTATGTATGTATGCATGTATGCATGTATGTATGTATGTATGTATGTATGTATGTACATGTATGTGTGTGTATCAATTGTATGTGTGCACGTGTTATGTGTGTGTGTGTGTGTGTGTGTGTGTGTGTGTGTGCGTGTGTGTGTGTGTGTGTGTGTGTGTGTGTGTCCAGGCAGAGACTATGATGTGATGTGTAACTAATTATTTTACATTCGGCGCCCCATATAGTTGTCTGTCCGACGTACATTTGTTTACATTTACTACAAATTATGCAATAAACTACCCATGATGACTTGCAGGTGAGATCGCCTATATATTATATACATATATATATATATATATATATATATATATATATATATATATATATATATATATATATATATAATTATCTATGATAGGGAAAGGACTAGGCAATCTCTACACAGAGATTGAAGCGCCGTGTGGCAGCTGTGCGGCGGGGATAATTCTAACCAAGCAAGAGAGTCTCTGAGTCGTTGACAGCGCCCCCACCAGTCTCTGCTGCTGGCAAATTTAAATTATTTCAAACCGGGATTTCATTCGGTCCTGCGCGTGCCCACGATGTGGCGGACACTGATTTTGATAGGAGCTGTCCCGCTGGAGATCGCACTTTCCGTACACTGGTACAATGATACATTTATATAAACTAGTAAAAATAATAGATAATCTGCTAACACTTTGACAATCGCTTCTGCAAAGCTGACATCCGTTGAGCCATAGATTTTGGATCATCAATTCACATCCATGTAATCTAGAGCAGGGTGTATGTTTCGCAGAGTTCACTGAATCGAGGATTGATATTGAAACCGGCGTATTCTTCATTTATCTAATTTTTTTTGTTCGAAACATTATATATAAAAAGACAGAAAATGTATATTTTCGAAAACGCACAATACCCAAAACAAGGTGTAAAATGTCCGATCCTGTGGCAGACTGGTGTGGCTTCTGCTGAGACTTTAAAGCTAGGTTATAACTATCCACGCCGCGCTACAATCTCTGTGCAGAGACTGGGGGTGACTGAATACATGGGGGTGCTCTCGCAGCAGGAGACAATTTACGCTCCTGGTGTCGGGCAAACTATCACCTGCTCTTGGACACATAAACCCGTGTATTCAAGCAATAATATACTATTATATTAGTCAGAATTTACGTTGATTTAGTTATCTGAAAGCAATTCAAAGTCTGATCATGAGCTACTGCTGGCCTTTCCAGTTCCTTCCTTACAGGACGGAATGTTGACTGAGCGAGGTGTAGTCTATATTGAGCGGCTGTAATTTTATAGAGATTCGTTCAAAAAGGTAGTGTGGCCAGATTTTGAAATATCCTTCTTTGATTACTACAGAAAAGAATGATTGTGCTCATAATGCCACGGATTCTGGGATCATTCCTTTATTATGTGTCCTAACAAAGGCAAACCACAAACAATATTTAATTAAAACTCTTACACCTTCTGGAAAGGAAAGGGAGGGATATCGATTTATTTTTCCACCTTCTAGCAGTACCCAGGGGTTGGTTTCCTGTTATTTCCCCCGTATTATTTTAATCTCACTATTATCTGTAGATATTGATAGCCCCACAGCCCATGATTGGGCCATGCTGGGAAATTATGAAGAGGTTAAGTAACTGTTCCTATAGGTCACACGTATGAACGTTTGAAGTCGCAGGCCACGAAGGTATAAGCAGAAGTCGTCTGGTCGGCAACATGTTTCCTTAATATATTTCAAAAGATTATTTCAGGATAGAAAAATCCTTTGCTGAAGGACACGCATCAATGTTTTGAGACGTTGGTAAGGGAGGTACATGTAGTTTCCCTCTGGCTGCTATTTATAGTTCTCCAGTGTGTTTGTGAAGAATAATATTGTTTTCCTATAAAAGTAGATTATTTAATACAGATCGCTTCTTTAGCTGGGTTTGGAGCATACCTCCAATCCCAAAAATGTTACAGACTACTGTCAAGGAAATACCATACCGTAATCAGAAATTCTACAAGGCCTTAATCGGTTTCATATTGGATCAGTTTCAAAAGTGCAGCGTTGCTGTTTTTTGCTTAGAATGAGAAAAAAAATTACAAAAATTTACATTTTTAACACTTCTGTCAGTTGAAGAATTTTTAATAAAAGGTATCGAATAAGCAAAAAACCCCTAGGTTTTAACAAATAATAGGAAAATTGGCCGAAAAACTTAACATCCTCATATACATCATCTTTAAGTATTTAAAATATAATTTCAAATTTATCCGAAGTTCGAAAACACAACTTTTTCAATCAGAAACAAAATTGATGATCATGTATGATCATCTTGAAACTTTTAGACAACCGGTGCTATAGTTTTTTTAAACTAAACAAAATAATTATTTTTATGCATGCGTACAGACAGTACAGACATACTGTAAAATTATGTGAGGACGCTTTCCCTTCCTCGAGATGTAGGTCTTCGTTTTCTTCCTCTTCTTCAAATCCACACGTTTGCGAGAACAGACGTAACAGTTTATTACTTTATGTAAGGGGTAATTCGTCAATTATGACAGATATGTATATAAATCGGACGAGTTCTAACACGTTCCTATCGACTAAACATTGTCCACAGTCCCGAAAAGCCAATTGTTTAATATGACATTGTGTATTATCCAAGTTCTATGGACAAGGCGTGATATGGATTAATTTTTGTCTCGGAATATCATCTCCCTTTTTTAACATTAAAACGTGAAGAGTTGGTGATTACTAGTTTAAAAATGCAATAAATAGCAACTTCGAAACAGAGAAGTCTTTGAACCCTCTTATTTGATTTCACATCGGACATTCCTTTGATGGGTGATTACAATACAGCAATTTGTCCCCTTTTACTTTATAAAATATGAAAATGTCGTAATTCAACTAGTAAAAATGACATGAAAATAACATACACAAAATTTTTACCATATCAAACTTTGTCACAAAGAATCCAGCTACGCTTCCAGACTGGTGATGTATAGACTGAGAATTGTCACACGTCCACTTAGAAGTCCTCACCGGACAAAGTCCGGAACGGCGACTTACGAATTTGGTCGCAACCCTCTGTGCATCCGGAGCCGTTACATAGACCGATTTATCTCAAAACGGGTATAGGAGACAACACAATAAGGTATGCTGGTGCACGTCGATTTATTTTGTCTTATGGTCCTATATGGTTTCCCGACGACTATGTTGTGCGAAGAGCTATAATTTAATCATGTCTTGACTGGTTTTATTTAAATTTGGCACAAAGACAGTACAATATGATTTAAGCTTATATATGGAATTTAATATTTTTGCGACGCGGTCACATATTAGCGATTGGTGGCCATCTTGTTTTGATTTATTGTCGGTTTAGAGCCAGTATTCTGGCATGACAGGACCGATTTCGATCAAAGTTGGCACAAGGACCTAATACTGTGACATACAGCTCCACATCAACATGTTTTCGCTGTACAATCGAATATGTGTACCTGATGGCATTTTTGGATTAATATTTGCTGGTCTCCAGCCAGTCTAGATATTCCTAGCTAGATCGTTTGTCATTTGTTGCGCCTGTACCTTTGAGGAATGTGAGTTAATATATCAGTCTACATTGTAATGCTTTCAATAGCTGTTGCTGATTCCTAGGTTGTAGGTAGTGAACACCACTTTAGGTCTTTATTACAAGATGGCAATCTCATATGATCCTCAAAATCTCGACTAGTCTCGTTCTACCCTTGTAAGAAGACATACAGACACACATCAGTTTTCTTTTTGAGTGATATTTAATATGCCATGGCCTTCAGGAGGTCATTATGTTTTATTTTTTTCTGTCCAGAGCCTATACTCAGAAATTCCCTCACCGATTTCAAATAAACTTTGCACAAGCCTAGAAATACAGATGCACGTTAATTGTTTTAAGTAGTATGATTGAATATGGTCGTCTGGCGGCCATGTTTTTCAGTCTTGAGATATAATTAGGACATACTAAGGCAATATTACTTAAACTTGACACAAAGACCAAGTACTATGATATATGACTGTATACCCATGTTTACCAGTCGTACATTGTAAGTGATTCGTTATTTTGACTTCAGTTACATCTAATCAAATCACATAATTAAAGTTGGGGACAGTGTCATTTACAATGACTTGATGAATATTTGCTCTTTGACTATATATAAGTTGTAGGTTGAACCTTTGCTTTTAACCTTCAAAATATATTGTATCTGGTTTGGATACTCTAATGAATTTTACGCTCTGAGAGAGAAAGAGTTATCTTTACAAACATTAAGCCGCAAAGGGAATACTTAAATTGCCTTTTTGAAATGCTCTTGTTCGCAGCGAGTATCAGTCGGTCGATACACAATGAGCAGACTGCAGGGGACAATACACGCTGAAGTGACGTGTACTTCTGAAGTGTTTAAGCTTTGAAACATAGGTCAAAGGTTACATGCAGGACGTCTCTACTTTGCGACTTTTTCCTGATCCCAAAAGTGTTTGAAATTATCCACGTTGCTGCCACAGCAGTAGATGTTTGATGCGGGTCAACTCGGGTACTTGCTGCCTTTCCTGAGCCTGTGATTGTAAAATCATTATATGCAAAGTTTTATTCTACAAGTTGGTTATTTACAAGGTTTACTCTAAGCACACACTTTGCTATAAGTCAATATGTTTTCCCGAAAAGAACATATATATAAATATAATGTACACCGCACTTCTGCAATTGGTTGTCCATGGATGTTTTCGTGAGTATATAACACAAACGTCACTTACTGCATATTCATATGCTAAACGTTTGGAGGGTTACAAGCTAAAGTACCCTACGTCATTTTTCCTGGTCAACTGCTTCCCCTTTTAAGACGAAGGCAAACAAATTGTAAGAAGGGGTTTCTATTTTGGTTTCCGTTCTTAGTTCCCCTTTGTGCTTGACAAAATTACCGTCTGTTGCCCAACAGCAATGCCATTTTTCAAATCAAGTTACCATCGCTCGCTCACTTGTTAAACTCTGTAGACTCATTGTTGTGTTTCAGTGCACTTTTGATTAGAGCAAAAGACACACGACTAACATAGTGTACCCATTAACTAGAATTTTACTTTATAAACATAATCTCATAAGTAAACTACACGTCATTGGTTACTATTGGATACTTGAGATAGTGTCTCATCCTGGTGGCTTCCATCACTTAACACTTGTATATAGGGTGAATACACTACATTCCTCCCCGCTATGTTTATATGTCCGGTCAGAGTTCAGAGTTCATGAAGTAGAGTTCATATGAGTTCAGTCAATTCCTAACTATATGCTAACTAAAATAAAATGCAATCTACTATGCCGAAATATGAGGCTTTGAGGTAGACTACTCGCTGCCTCTGTGATTGTTAGGGATTATTCTGCCCTTGTCACAGTACAATCACTTTTGTTTTGGAAACTACAAATCTAATATATCTGGTGCTTTTCTATTCCGTACGGGATATCTTCTTTCCATTGGTTTAGGTGGTGGTGACACAATGGTTGCTGGATCCTTATTCATGGTAGCACTTCCTGATGTTATGTTGGCTGGTGCTGTATTCACTACTGGCGCAGAAGTTATAGGTGTTTCAGATGCGTCCGTTCCCCCGATGTTACTGGGTTGGCGGCTGCAGGAGAGGTAATGACCTCATCCCGGACATTCTTGTCCTGGTATGTTGCCATGGGAACTTGTGATCGATGGAGTTGATCGATGTGGCAACGTCTGACGTCATCTGGAGATGCTTAAACTTTGTAGGATACTGGTTCGGTTTTCTCAGTGACTACTCCAGGTATCCATTTCTCATTTCCGCGATAATTTCTGACGGAAACTCTTTCTCCTATGTCAAGTTGACGATCATGTGCAGTCTGTCTGGTGGCTGCTTGATCTAGTTGTTTTTCTTGCACATCGCGGCGTAGATCTGGTTTCAGGAGATCTAGTCGTGTGCGCATTCTTCAACCAAAGAATAACATCGCTGGTGTTTCTCCAGTGGTAGAATGTGGTGTGTTTCTTTCTGTATGACATCAGGTATTGTGCTAATTTCTTCTGCACTGTTCCTTTCTCTTCCTTCATGGCACGTAATGCTTTCTTGAATGATTGTACAGATCGTTCTGCAAAACCATTCGTGGAAGGATGGTATGGCGCAGAAGTGATGTGTTTGATGCCGTTATTCTTCATGAATGTTTCAAACTCATCTGAAGCGAATTGTGGGCCGTTGTCGCTTACCAATACTTCTGGGATACCATATCTTGCAAAAATGGTGCGCAGTATTTCTATCATCTTTTCAGCAGTAGTGGACGATGTAGGAATTACTTCTCGCCATTTTGAGTGTGCATCGGTAATCACTAGATACGACTGTCCTTGGAATGGACCCGCGTAGTATATGTGGATGCGTTGCCATTGCAATGTTGGCCATTCCCATGGGTGAAGTGGTGCGACCTTTGGCATGCTCTGGTTTTGTTGACATCCAGAACATTGCTTGGTTACTTGCTCGACAGCGTTATCGATGCCTGGCCACCATACATAGCTTCTTGCCAAGGCTTTCATTTTCACTACGCCTTGATGACTGCTGTGTAGTTCATCTAGAACTTCTTTCTGCAGTTTGCTAGGTATTATGACTCTCATTCCCCACATTAGACATCCATTGAATACAGTTAACTCACTTCTACGGTTATAGAATGGAGTTAGATTCTGATCTTTGTGAGACCATCCATTCATAGTAGCTTCGTATACGCTGGCTAGAACAGGAACCCGGCGCGTCTCTTTTCGAACACAAGCGCTTTTAACAGGAAGACTGTCGAATTGCGAGATGTGTAGCACTTCGATCGCGTCTTCCTTCTCTTCAGAACTGGTGTCAAAGGGTAATCTCGATAAACCATCTGCGTTGCAGTGTTTCTCGGTATTCTTATATTGAATATCATAATCGAAACCGGCAAGATATATTGCGTATCGTTATAATCTTGCTGCAGTTGTTGCTGGAATTCCTTCTTCTGGGTGGAATATACCAGCGGTTGATGGTCTGTCAGCAGTGTGAATTTTCGACCATACAGGTAGGTGTGAAATTTGTTCACTCCCCATACTATTGCGAGCGCTTTTTTCTCTATCTGCGAATAATTCTTTTCTGCCTTTGTTAGCTATCTTGATGCATAGGATATTGCTCTTTCTTGCCCATCTTCCATTGTGTGGGAGACCACTGCTCCTAATCCATATGGTGAAGCATCGCACGCAATTTTGATCGGCAGGTTAGGATCACAATGCGCTGGCACTTTCTCTGATGTGATGAGCTTCTTGGCTTTCTTGAAAGCTTTATCACAGTCATCAGTCCACTTTAACTTTCGATTTTTGTCCAACAGTCGGTTCAGTGGATGCAATACCGTTGCTAGGTTTTGTAGAAATCGTTGATAGTAATTTATCAATCCAAGGAAGGAGCGAACTTGACTGACGTCCTTCGGTTCGGGTGCATCGGTCACGGCTTGGACTTTCTCTTTCGTCATGTGGAGCCCATGTTTGTCGATGACATGTGAGCAGAACGTGGTTTCATCTCTGAAGAATTCGCATTTCTCCAAATTGACTTGAAGACGTTTCAATACTTCTTCAATATTGGCTAAATGTTCGTCGTCATTTTCGCCTGTTATGATCATGTCATCAATGATGCATTTCGTGCGAGTAGCTCCTTGCAGTACCTGATCCATGGATCGCTGCCATATTGCAGGTGCTGAGGCGATACCAAACACCAATCTATTGTATCGGTATAACCCTTTGTGTGTGTTGATGGTGAGATACTTCTTTGAGTCTTCATCCATCTCCATCTGATGATAGGCTTGACGCAAGTAGATGCGTGTGGATTTCTTTCCACCTGCTAGGTCTGCAAAGATATCTTCAATACGTGGTAGTGGGTACTGATCTACCTTCAATACTGGGTTGACTGTAGTCTTAAAATCTCCACATATACGTACTGCGCCTGATTTCTTGGGGACTGGTACAATCGGCGTTGCCCAATCACTGTGTCTTACTTTAACAAAATACCTTCACTTTCAAGTCGGTCCAACTCTTTTTCCACTTTCGGACGTAGAGAGTATGGCACTTGGCAGGTTTTCTGAAATTTGGGCGCCGCATTCTTCTCTATCAGTAGCTTTGCCTTGATTCCTTTCATAGCTCCGATGCTATCTTTGAAAACTTGTGGATATTTGTGTAGTATTGCTTTCAGCTTTTCATCAGTTGTTGTCTTTCTTGTCTTCTTTTCAATTTTAACTGCGTTTATTGCTTGGCGGTTGATTTCTTTAATTTTCTTCCAATTTATCTGTATTTTGCATAACCAGTTTCATCCCATCAGAGGCTTGCTTTTTGTCTTGCAGACATACAGCTCTAATGTGGACTTCTGGTCTTCATATTCAACCGTGATATCCAAGATACCCATGATGCCTAGCTTGTGCCCTGTAATGGCTCTCATGTTTACCTCGGCATCTTTCAGCTTTGCTCCATTGAAATACTTGTCATAGTCATCTTTTGACAAGAGAGAGATTGGGGATCCGGTGTCTATTTCAATGTTGATAAGTTTTACATTTACTCGTGGCGTTACTCTTGCAGGTTGACTGCCTTGTTTGTTTAAAGTCTTAACACTTGTGAGGCTTGAAACAAAGTCGCTGTCACTGTTACTGTCTTCTTCTACAGCATGCGCCTTCTTGCTTTTGCTTTTCTGGAATTTGTTTTGCTTTCTCCCTTCCTTTGTTTAGAACGTCAAGCACTTTGAATGTGTCCAGTTTTCTTACAGTTGTTACACTCATCATCTTTGAATCTGCAGTCAGCTTGATAGTCTCCGCAGTTCATATGCGTATGCCTTAATAGATTAGCTTTCTTTTTGATTTCTATACCAAAATGTGAATCTTTCATGCACCAACAATGGCTTCTGTTCATAGTGATTTTCAAGAATGTCAACAATTTCCTCAAATTGCTTGGATGTTGGCAATGCTGGAAATATCAAATTTTCTAATGTACCATATACCGTTGGTCCCAATAACAATAATAGGCACGTAACTTTCCTGTCTTCTGGTATCTCGTTGGCATTGAAGTAGTGTGCTAGCCTCCTGCCATAAGCTGACCAACTTTCTAAACTGCTATCAAATGCATCTATGTATGAATGTACATCCATGATCTATGTTCTGAAGATGGACTTGCCATTTGGGCTGGGTGGGGGAGCAGGAGAAATACTTCGACCTGGTGTTGATGGCTGATTGGTAACTACGGCGTTGTGTTCCGTCTCACCCATATAGTATGTAGCCCACCAAGTAACATTACTGACCTCTGTTCAACAGGGTGTGGCTCAAGTTCGACTCAAGGCAACTTTTACCGTCTTCCAGATGAAACTTCGCAGGACTTGGTTACGCAGAGGTAAACTTCACTCAAGCTGTGCAGGGTGTCTTCTTTCACACACTTGTGCATCAAAAGAGCATCCAATGATGTTGTGTTTTAGTGCACTTTTGATTAGAGCAAAAGACACACGACTAACACAGTGTAGCCATTAACTAGAATTCTACTTTGGAGATTTAGCTGAGCGGTTCCCTTTGTGGCCTCTCCGCTAGGCGACTGATGCCGTATGTTGTGGTTTCGAACCCGATTGAAAACTAGCCGTATTATTAACATAATCTCACCAGTAAACTACACATCATTGGTTACTATTGGATACTTGAGATAGTGTATCATCCGGAGGCTTCCATCACTCAACACTTGTTGATGTATATAGGGTGAATATACTACACTCATTACCTGCCGCCCTGATTAACATCTGGTCAGGTTGGGAACGAATCATCATCCGTTTATCATGTCATTGAAGGGTAAGCTCTATAGAGTGGACTAGACCCATGCTTTTGCACACTTCAATAAAGGTATGTGGTTTTGTGAGAGAGGTTGTTCTACGCCTTAGATAGCTGCTTCGTGCATATTGTATCTAGCTAAGTCACTGATACCGCTCTGCTTTGATTATTTAATATGAAATTTTGAAGCAATCTTGATAAGAGGATTCCTGGGGACAACAAATCACCCTGACAGGCGTAAGTAAAGTTGCACCGAAGAGAAAGATGGTTTCACATTGAGTAGGAAAAATCATTCTTCAAGCATATAAATGCACATTTTCAATCAAATGCCGAGCATTACGTATGCATAATATATAGATATATATATAAATATTATATATATATATATATATATATATATATATATATATATATATATATATATATATATATATATATTATGCATACGTAAATATTATGTAAAATTTCGTATACATACATGAACATAAATTTATGTAACATATATAGACGTAATTACGTAACATTTCGTATAAACAATGTTACGTAATTACGTCGATATATGTTACATAAATATAGACGTAATTATGTAACATTTTGCATAAACAATGACAACTGTTGAACAATGACCAGTGTTTGACCAAATTGCATACCTTTATTTAAAGGTTGCCCCTGACCTTTGACCCTCATATCATACTTTACCTCATTAATTATGCATATTTCTAATTCTAGGCTAGCCAATAGAGCCAATAGAGCCAGAGGTCTGACAAGTATGAGAGTCAATTTTTACAAAATTGTCACGTGATCAGAATGAATTTTGACCTAGATTTCACAAATATGTCTATAAATCAGTAACCGTAAGTGCTTTATCCTCCATATTTGGCAGGAAGAAGCACCGAGCCATCACACCATGCTTCTAATTAATTATGCACATACCTAAATCTGGGCTAGTCCAAAGAGGCAGAAATACGATTTTTGTGGATACGTCTAGAAGGGGAGCAACGTTTTGTGACAAAATATCAGCTGATCTAGATGACCTTTGACCTCGATTTCACAGATATGCATATAAATCAATAACCAAAAGTGCTACAGCGTTCATATTTGGTGCCATGAAGAACCTTATGGCACCACATCCTGTACCTTATTAATTAATTAATTATGTACATGTCTAATTCTGGGCCAGCCAATAGATCCAGCACGACCCTTGATCTTTATTGAACAAATATGCCCATAGCTGACGAGCTACGTCCATATCTATTTCTATTCTTTCCATATGCATTTATATGTCTAGAAATCCTGCAATCGCTGTATTTCAATATTTGAGTTAGTACTGACAGCGATGATATTTCGATACGACAATCAGACATCCACAAATATATATATATATATATATATATATATATATATATATATATATATATAATATATATATATATATATATATATATATATATATATATATATATATCCCAAGGAAAAAAGTCAAGAGACGAGGCACTTTATGTACGTTTTTTCTTTCCACCTTCAAATGTTTAAGTTGATTTTATTCATTACGCTTAGAAAGGGTAATGTGCACTAAAATTGCCATTTTTCACCGGTTTGTGTGTCATTGAAAATGACATAGTCCCCGCTTGTATTTTTGAAGTTAGTGGATGTAAATAACTAAATCATCTAATGCAAAAAGGGAGGCGCAAAGTTGTATGCAAATGAGCAGCTCGAATCTTGCAGTGTATGAACTGAAGTGAAGTTAATATGATCCACATGAAAAAGAAATGAGGGTGCCAAAGACTTTAATCGTCTGCCACTGATGCCAACATTGGATTGTACTGTAAACAAATAGACATTAGTATGAACGGCATAGGGTTATGTCCTTTAAACAATTTGGACAGAATTAGATATGCCATGTACTGGCTTTTGAAATGTTAAGATTTAATAATCTGCAAGAAACTGGTCAAGGCATGCCTGAGTAATGCTCTTAACAATAAAAAAATCAGAAGGCCAGATATGAACAAAGAATCTCCCCATGTTCACTACAGCGGAGACTTGCTATAATTCGCCATTGATACTGCTAAACGCCTTTCTTGACTGGTCAATCTTTGTATTATCAACAACTGCAGCAAGTTTCGTCAGATTTGCGGGGACTAACACTGGTTCAAGAGGTTAAATGTGAAACTTCTCCCTTTGGTTGGTGTTTGACAATCGATTATTATCAGGTTTTTGCTTCGTACTCCTCGTTTAACGATTATTACAAACGGATATCAATGAGATGTTATTGCATCAACAGACGACAACTTGAAGTTACAAGCTTTAAATAGTTACTCTATAAATCACACATTGCTATAAGTGATCAATACGCATGTGTAAGGAGAACAAATCACGTGACACAGAAATGTTTGCGTGGTTTGCCTTTATTTTCTCTGTAATTGATGCTTATTTAAGTTGGAGCGTGTACATAGAATCAGTTGCACACTACACAATTCACGGTTCACAAATACCGGGAAGGTGTTAAGACGAGGTAAAGTGACTTACGTTATTTTGTCGATCAAACTGGTTTGTTTTGACGCATGAGAAAACAGTCTGCATTCAGAGGGGTTTTTTAAAGCCGATGTTCCTATTTCTCCACTCTGTTCGATAAAGTTAGTGATGCTTTACCCTGGACGAAGCACATCAAATAATAATATCACTTACTCTCCAGTTGAGCTTATATTAGAGTATTCGTTATTCCTAGTACCTCGCCAACACAGAGTCAAGTTGGGTTCGGATTATCACACGCCATTTTATCATATCATTTATTTGGAAGCTGTAAATGCCTTATTGAAACCCATGCTTTTGTAGGGTAGGGCGAGGTTCTTTCCACTGCATATTGTACCCGACAGTTTCACTTCCTCTTGTAAGGTATTCAAAGTAATTGAATTGATTTCATTTGGTAACAGTGGTATAGGCGCCTTGCATTCCAATGAAAGGGTAAAGCGGCCGATACCACTGTATTTTGATTTTTTGATGAAAATAAGTAAATTAAAGAATGGAAAATCCCACCAGCATGTAACTAGGAAGTCACTCTGAATAAATATGACATAAGCAATCTCTGTAAATTTTTAACTTGTACTTTCGTCTTTGACCTAAAACATAATCGTTATTCCCATGACATCACTAAATTTTTTCGACCACTTGTGCATGATTATACTACTCGTCAAGTCCTTGCTGGAAATGTTTGTATCCCAAAACATAATCTCACACTCACACAAAATCAAATTACGTTCGCTGCTGCAAAACATTGGAACTCACTTCCCTCCTCAATTAAACAGACAACATCAACTCAACTGCAAGTCAAAGCTGGGGTCGTTAATCATTTGAGTGACCGAGGTGTCGTATTCGGCAACAAATTCGTCATATCTACCATGGGACTTTTAAAAGTTCAATTAGTCTTTTTGGTGTGTATCCCTGTCTAACAAGCTTTGATGCCAAAACATTCAACTAACAACATTTTCAAACACCAAGAACCTGTAAATAAATATTGAAAGCTGTCGGATATGTGGTATGAGAGAGCAAGGTATTGAGATAAGAATGCGAACAAGTTTAGATGTCTACACTCATCACATTTCATCCCTGATTGAGTAAACTTGAAATCAACCATCCCTAGGAAGTCTTTGGGAGAGGGATAAACGAAAAAAGATAGTAATAAAAGGACGTGTGAAAAAGATTTGTCATAAACTCTCTCTCTCTCTCTCTCTCTCTCTCTCTCTCTCTCTCTCTCTCTCTCTCTCTCTCTCTCATAAATATTAAAGTATGGAACAATCGATGCAGATGCAACAACCACTTCTTGAGCGCGTAGACAAACGACCTCACGGCTGCAGTCATTGGCCACTTGTTGTAAGATTCTTTTTATCAGTGCTCAGCTACCCAGTGACATGCCCAAATCGAAAGTGCATTGAGCATGCGTCAATGTCCCTTGACAGTACAGAGTTTAGAGAGACGCCATTGGTGGGACGTTATGACTCCCACAGTATCAACGAGACTGGTAATGCATCGCATTACGGTTCTACTACTAATGCTGAAAACTGCCCTGTGTGTCAGAGTCTTAATCCACCATGCAATTCTAGTATTCAAGGTAAGGACAAGTTTAATTTTTCACTGTTCCTCGTTCCTTGCCTATTTACTTGATATATGATTTTGCAACTGAATATGAACTACATTACAATAAAAGAGTTCCTGTAAATTTCATGTGAACGGAGTGTTGACATCTCATTCGACGCGACCAGATGCCAATAACTGGACGTAGAGAAGAGCGAACCGCTTCCTTAATTTCTCACAAAGTCATTTCAGTTAGTCAGCCAGTATCAGCACGGTCTGTAAGTAAGAAAGTCATCGTATTCAGACAGTCAGTCAGAATGCTAGACCATCACTCAGTCCTGAAGTTAAATAGTTACAGAATACATCCTTATCATTATTCATTTCAATATTTTACATCACTATAAATGGAAATTAATCGTGATTTAATTAGCTCTTTAAGGTAGAATGTGCCTCAGAGACAGGTAATTGGACTCTCAAACTTTTCCAATTCTTTTCTGATCTACTGCTTTGCAGGCCCAATTTTGAAGGCCTTGAAGAAAGAAAACTTTCACTGTCTTAGTTTTTTAGTAAATCAAAAATATTATTTTTCTCCACAGAGCTAACACAGAGATGGAAGCCAATTATAAATTATGAATATCGATAAATCTTGGGTAATTTTTTTTCTCCAGTACCAGACTTTGCTCTGTGACTCCAATATTCATCCTTGATTTTGAAACAGAACGGTTGACAAATCCCTTAAGGAAAGTTTGACCATACTTCCTGAACATGTTATGGTGACTACAACTTTTTTGATTTTTTATTCCATAGCCAAGGTACGTGGAAGAGCTTGGAAAATCCGTATGCTGTGGTTTGCAGTGCTCTCTGCTCTATTAACCATCAATTACGTGCAACATCTTGTCATCTCGTGGGCCAAGTTAAAGTTCGCCCTCTACATACTATCATATTCTTCATATTTCGGACCGATAGTCGTGATTGTCGTCTACCGTCTGATAGCCTGCCTCATCAGATGTCCTCCAACCGGAACAAAATCGTTTTATGCAATGACCGATGAAAATGTCTTAAGTCTCTTGCATCGCGTAAATCTCAGAGATATGAAGCTTCATGGCTATTGTTTCTTTATTGGCCCAACGATAAATGCCCTGCTTCTCACGGCGTTCCAAATTTACCATGTCTCAACAAATTGCCCAAAATTTGACGGTTGGGGCATGGTCGCATACATAAGTGAAGTCATCGGTTTCTTCGTCTTTGCTGCGTTCTGGTACCTGGTTTTGCTCATGCGCAAAGCCCTACAAAGAGATTTGAAATCAACGTGTGCCTTTCTCAAATTACATGCATCGGACAATTCTGTTAGTAGGCACCGCCTTATGGAGAGTTTTGTCGAATATTTAAGACTAGATCACTTAATTTCGGGTTGGATGATTTTCCAAATAGCCATAAACACTTTCAAATTTTCCTGCCACGTGTATTGGAGCTTTCACTTGAACAGCTACGAGGGTCAGTTAATCGCTCTCAACTTGTTGAGTATACAGATTTGGTTCCAGGTTTCCATGTATTTTTTATTTCCCCTTGTTGCTGCTGATGGTCTGAATATCCAATACGTTTGGTTGAAGTTTATGGCTTTAGTTGAGTACGAACAAGGCGAACGTGGCTACTGGCCCTCCTTTAAGATGCTCAAACACCTGAAACCGGTCAAGAGCAATGTTATACTTACTCTAGCCTTTTCAATCTTAGGGGCGTTTTTGTCCCTTCACTTGACTGACCAGTGGGCGAAATTCTGGACAGCAGATTCAATTTGTTACACTATAAATGACTGAATTGTTTATGAAGGTTATTGTCAAATATCTTCCCATTACAGTTGTGTGAGAGACTAATCTCGTACCTTATTGACTATCAGGGTCTGTAAGACACAGGGTGTGAGATAGTGATCTGACCCTCCTCTCACAGCGCCATCATTGAAATAACAGAATTAAACTAAACCGTAGCGGTTAACAGCTACATCTGTCTGGGTTTTTTTTTAAATATAGTTGTTTTAGTCCTCCAATTTGGTGTTAAAATGTAATCCACGATTTATTTGGGAAAACCGAGACAAGCATAAGAACTTAAAGTTTTTTCTCTTGTAGTGCATTTGGTCAGAAACTTTCAAATTTCAGCAACTAAAAGTATAAAACATGAGATTTCTAACACAAGATATGATGCACTAATAGACAAATAGACGATTATTTTATCATTTAGATAACTGATATTGTACTAGACGGCAAAGGAGTTGTTTTATCGTAATGTAGTTTTGATGCTTTCAGTTTTAGTTAGAATAAGACCTGCGTTTGGTGAGCTGTAGGGAACCATAATATATTAAATTTGTGTAGAGTAATGTAAGGTATCCATCCTTCAGAGACTGACAGTTAATCCCTTGTTGCTTTTACTTTCGATTCTTGACTCTATCGCAGCGCACAAATTCTACATCTCCTAGATTGTATTGTACATGTATTTTACTACTTGATTTTTAATTTAAAATGTTGAATTACTCTACGATGCATTGTATCTTTCTAACATACCGTGACGGATTTGCCAATGTTTTACAATAAACATGCAGATAGTTGATATCCGAATCTATTTTGTGTACATGACTTTTACCCCTCGATCCAGGGCAGATTAATGTGTAAATTATGTATACCATACTGCCTCGGTTCCTATTGAATGGAGGCACGAACAACAATACAACAGCTATTAATGTACATGAGAAAACAAGATGCGTCTACAATTCTTTCAGTACTACACGGGTACTTTTAAAACTTGATGGTTGTCACATCTTTCTAACATACCGTGACGGATTTGCCAATGTTTTACAATAAACATGCAGATAGTTGATATCCGAATCTACTTTGTGTACATGACTTTTACCCCTCGATTGAAGACAACCACTTACAGTATGGTTGCTAAAGGAGACTCATAAAAATGATATCATATTGTCTCGCTTAACATGCGTTAAGTAAGTAAGCGGATATCAGGAAGATATTTCTTCTTCTATAGAGTTCACAGAGCGACAGTATAAGTCGCGATCCATGATTCACTTCAGATGTAGTCAGTATAAATGAGCGATAGTAGTCGAATTGTAGAAATATCCGAGCTAACCTATAATTTTTCTGACCTGCGACCCCTCCATACGATGTAGAGTTCATGAAGCACTTACCACATGTCACAAAACTTTATCGAAGACGAAAGACAGCCTCAGACAGGAAAATACGGGTATAAAATTCAGTAAATTCTCCGCGTATAGATCCTAACTCACAATGTACGGCACCTCGTGGCCTAGCGAAGACAGCACAGTCCAAAACGGTCAGTTAAATCCCTCCCTTTGAAGAGTGTGGTTCTATAGCCAAGCTTAGTTGTCACAATTGTTCTTAGAGCGACTCCTACACACGCCACTGTAAAGACAATTTATAGAGAACAACGAAAACAACATTGTACATTTAAGCAATTATAGTAAACTCTCTCCAGGTCAATTCGGACGAAAGCAAATTTTGCACAACACAATGTAAGATGCGAAGCCGACTACACTATGTCGTACAAAGTTTGCTTTCGTTCTTTATGGGCCGGGATTCGTTAGTGGTATTGTTTTATAGTTTTGACAATACCTGGAAATTAGTAGACAAAGAAAACATCTTGGGCCACAATGTTTGATAATCGGATACATTATCAGTAATAGTCTTGGGAATGACGTTACATAATCCATTGGTACTGACAAGGCTATAAGATAATATTTAATTTCATAATGATCGGATGAATATAAATGTTAGCAGTGGGACAGCCAATGTCACAATAACAACATTCGCATCATGATTTCGATCAGCACCTAAAATTTCAAGGAAATGGATGTATTAAAATGGCATAATATCTTTGAAGAAGCACATTTTTGAAATTAACTATAAAATATCCTACGATATTAGGTGGTGTACATTTCGCAAGATTAACTTAAGCATTGTCAGCCTAACTATTTGTGAAGGGCGATCTGAAATGGGCCACAGTAGTTGCAATTTTAAGATTCACTATAGGAATAAATAGAATTAGTCACAGGATCCAGACTGACATCATATCGTGCAGCTAAGTTCGTGTGTGATTTTTAGAGGTTCACAACCATAGTTTTTTCTCCAGTATATCATGTCTCTGCATCTTCATTTTACAACTGTTACAATTAAGTGTCATCAGTATTTTACAACTGACAAACATTGCAGGACAACTTACAGTGTTTCTAATAGTATTTATAACATCGGCTCATTTGTAAAATAGTTTGAGTATTAACAGAAATGTGTAAGTATATATAATAATATCTGTTACTTAAGTTTCAAGCATCTTGCAATCTTCAGAGAGAACTAAAATGTCCTTAGCTCAGCACTCTCTTTTATATGGTTGGGACGTACCATGGTATTGTTTTCTATATAGGTAGAGCGTTTATTTAATAGCTTAGATTTGTCAGCATTGATAATGTGTAGCTTTTCTGATGTACACAGATTACATCGCTTGCTTATGTCAAAGTAACTCGATGCCTTGTCAATAATTAACCATGACACGTCAAAGACCCGGTCCAAGTTCTTTAACAGACCAATTAAACTTTAATAGTTAAGTGCTGTTCCCATACTTTTTGTTACGGAAAGATTGCATGTGATTATCTAAGCACGTCTTGAAGGTGTTATCAGTGAGTCCGATGTAAACATTCTTCTTGTTGACTGTTGACTGTTAACCTGTTGAATGACGTAATTGTGTTACTTCTGTGTCGAATGGCTGTTTATATCTTGCGACAGTGCAGTGTATGATTGGTACTAGCCTACCAAAAATAGATCGTTCGACTATTCTGGGAGGAATACTATTATAAGGTAACGTTACTTATGTTATATTGTCAGTCATGACTATGGAGGGCGTTATTAACTGCCATATGTGAGCTAAGGGCATGATCTCTCATGCATTTAACATATTGCCCTGTACATTTCACATATTTTCCTAAGCATTTCACATTTTATACAGGGCACTTAAATCACTTAAATGCTGTTCCTCGCATTTAGGATGTTCGGTCCTGCGCATGAGCTATGTTATAATGTGCATTTACAGTGCTGTCTTGGGCATTAAATATGATAGGATGGTCGTCCGCACTTATAGCAATACCGCCTTTGAAAATGAAATATTTACTGAAAACGAAAACATGTTCTGAAAATAGCAAATTTCATCATCCTTTGACGTAAACCAACGTTCTAAGGTCATTGCATGAACTTTTCCTGATGTTTTCGATGTTTTCGTCAATATCTCAAAACAATTTACCATATTCATCTTTATTAACATCGAGAGAATACGATAGTAAGCGCACACCAAAACGTCCGCTCTCTTGAGATGAATGGTGATTTCATAGTTCGTTCTCTTCAATATTTAAATCAGTACATACAGAGGTGATATTTGATACGATGAGCAGACCACTACAAATACATGTACATACAGTACAGTAACAGGATATACCCCAAGGAGAAAAAGTCAAGTAACTAGGACAGTTTGTTTTTTGTTTTTTCTTTCCGCCTTCAAATGGTTATAAGTCGATGTTATTTCCGATTTGCACTGTTCTATATTTAGACATATTTTCGTTCCGCCTACAAAAGGAAATGAGTACTAAAGTAGTCATTTTTATTTGCGCCTTAAGGGTCACTAGTTTGTGGTGCTGGGTGTGTATATCAATCATTCAATTACCACGTAATCAATTGCGTGACCACACATAAAGCAATTATTGTCACGTCAAGCTATTGGTGCAGTAAGTCACACCGGTTTATGTTTTAAAAATGTTTCAAGTGGTTAAACATACAACTTTTTCCTCTGATTAGTGTTTGGCAATCGCTCATTTTTTAGGTTTTTGGTGCGTACTCCTTGCTTAGCAATTATTACAGGCGGCTACTGGTTATAAATAATACTACACAAGCAGACAAGTTACAAACTATAAATAGTTGATCTGAACCTAGCTTTACTTAAAGTCAATACGCAAAGGAGAACAAATCACATGACAGGGAAATTGTAAGCGTGGTTTGCTTTTATTTCCTCTTTGAATGCTTCTTATTTAAGGCGAGGCGAGTACATATAATCAGTTGCACACTACTCAATTCAAGGTTTACAAATACCAGGAAGGTGTCGAAACAAGGTAAAGTGACTTACGTTATTTTGTTGATCAAACTGGTTTGTCTTGAGACGTAAGTAAAACAGATTGTAAGCAATGGTTTTCTCCTTGGTTGATGTTCCCATTTCTCCGTTCTGTCCTCACAGCTCACCAAAGAATAATAATATCACGTGCTTGCCTGTTGGGCTTAGAGTATTCGTTATTCTTGTTGCCCACCAACACAGAGTTAAGTTGCGCTAGGATTGTCACACGCCAATCTATCATATCATATATTTGGAAGCTGTAAATGCCTGAGTGAAAGCCATGCTTGTGCACATTTCAAAATCGATGGGGGCTTTTTCTTGCTCTTTTTATGACTTTTCTCTACATATTGTACCCGGACATTGCACTTTGTCTTGTAAGGCGTTAAAAGTAATTGAATTAGATTTAATTGGTAACAGTGATATAGGCGCCTTACAATCAAATGAAAAGGCAAACTTATCGGTCTATACCAATGTACTTTGATTTTTGAAGGAATAAAGAAAAATCTAAACCTTGAAAATGCTCTCGGTGATATTACTTTGAATAAATCCGAATAACAACATTTCCAGACACCGATTGTCTACAAATCAATATTGAAAACAGTCAGATAGGCGGTGTGAGAGAATAAGGTATTAAGATAAAAAGTGCGAAAAAAAGTTGAGAAAGCTGTCTAGACTCATGACATTTCATCACCGATTGAGCAAATTTGAAAGTGGCTATCCCTAGAATGTTGTTGAATAGCAGTAAAGATAAAGACAGTAATGAAAAGCATGAGTGAAGAAGATTCATCATACACTAATTTTCCCCCTCTCTCTCCCTCTCTCTCTCTCTCTCTCTCTCTCTCTCTCTCTCTCTCTCTCTCTCTCTCTCTCTCTCTCTCTACAGATTATATAACAGCATGGAAGAATCGATGCAACAACCACTTCTTGAGGGTGTAGACAAACGACCTCAAGGCTGTAAACACTGGCCACTTGTTGTTAGATTCTTTCTATCGGTGCTCAGCTACCCAGTGGCATGCCCAAATCGAAAGTGCATTGAACACGCATCGATATCCTTTCACAGTACAGAGTTCAGTATGGAGCCATTGTTGGTACACTCTGACTGCAACAGTAACAGCAGTAACAACGAGACTGGCAATGGATCGCATTACGGTTCTACTACTAATGCTGAAAACTGTCCAGTGTGTCAGAGTCTCAATCCACCATGCAATTCTAATGTTCAAAGTAAGGACAAGTTTTTCTTCACTGTTCCTTGTTTCTTACCTATTTACGTTACACATGAACTGTTTAACAAAAACTGTTGCCGTAAATTTCCAGTAAAGTTATTGTTGACATCTCACTTGACTCGACCAGATGACAAAAAATGTCAGAGAGGAAGCGGACCTGTTTCTTCATTTGTCACAAAGTCATTTCAGTCAGTCAGTCAGTGTCAGCACGGTCTGTAAGTAAGTAACTGCTAGTCGTCGGTCAGTCAGAATGCTAGACCATCACTCAGTCCTGAAGTAATTTATTTTAATTTATTTTATTTTCATCCATCATTACAGTTGAGGTACCCATTACCCGCTACCCAATGGAGCAATGAGGACTAACGTGCCTTTCTCAAGGGCACAACACCGTGCTGGAGTCTCCGACAAACTCACCATCCTCTAATAGTGAGTTCGTTACTCCAGCACGGTGTTGTGCCTTGCTCAAGGGCACAACACCGTCCTGGAGTCTCGAACTTACCATCCTCTAACAGTGAGTTCGTTACTCTGGACTTGCTTGGTCTCGAACCATCCTCCGATAGTGAGGTACTCTAACCACTACTCCATGGTGCCTCCCATAAAAGTCATGTTGTTCCAGACTTTGTCCTCAACAAACTCATATATGTCCACGTTTTACATCAATATGAATGGAAAATACTCGTGGTTTTAATAGCTTTACCATGTCATGGTTAAGAAAACTTTGTTGGTCTCTTTTTTCACAGTCCAAGGACGTGGAAGAGCTTGGAAGATCCGTATGCTATGGTTTGCAGTGCTCTCTGCTCTTTTCACCATCAACTACGTGCAACATCTTGTCATCTCGTGGGCAAAATCCCAGTTTGTCCTCTACATACTGTCATATTCTTCATATTTCGGACCGATAGTCGGGATTGTCGTCTACCGTCTGATAGCCTGCCACATCAGATGTCCTCCAACCGGAACAAAATCGTTTTATGCAATGACCGATGAAAATGTCTTAAGTCTCTTGCATCGCGTAGATCTCAGAGATATGAAACTACACGGCATCTGTTTCTTTATTGGCCCAACGATAAACGCCTTGCTTATCACGTCGTTCGAAATTTACCACGTCTCAACAAACTGCCCAAACTTTGACGGTTGGGGCATGGTCGCATACATAAGTGAAGTTATCGGTTTCTTTGTCTTTGCCGCTTTCTGGTACCTGGTTTTGCTCATGCGCAAAGCCCTAGAAAGAGATCTGAAATCAACGTGTGCCTTTCTCAAATTACATGCATCGGACAATTCCGTTAGTAGGCACCGCCTTATGGAGAGTTTTGTCGAATATTCGAGACTAGATCACTTAATTCTTGTTGGATGATTTTCCAAATAGCCATAAACACTTTCAAACTTTCTTGTCACGTGTATTGGAACTTTCACTTGAACAGCTACGAGGGTCAGTTAATCGCACTCAACTTGTTAAATATACAGATTTGGTTACAGGTTTCAATGTTTTTTATATTTCCCCTTGCTGCTGCTGATGGTCTTAATATTAAATACGTTTGGTTGAAGTTTATGGCTTTAGTTGAGTACGAACAAGGTGAACGTGGCTACTGGCCCTCCTTTAAGATGCTCAAACACCTGAAACCGGTCAAGAGCAATGTTTTTCTTAGTCTTGCCTTTTCAGTCCTTGGGGTGTTTTTGTCCCTTCAGTTGAAAGGCCAGTGGAAGAGATTTTGGACAGCGGATTCAATTTGTTACACTATAAATGACTGAATTGTATATGAAGGTAATTGTCAAATATATATATGTTACATTTGTGTGATTGACAAATTTCATGCATTTTGGATTGTCATGGTCTGTAAGACGTTGTTTTGAGATGTTGATTATACCCTCCCCTTAGAAGTCACAATTGTAAGTAACAAAATTCAAATAAACCATAGTGGCTTACAGGTAAATCTGTTTGTTTTTGTAACATAAATGTTTTATTCCTCCTCCAAGACAAAATTGTTAGATGTAAAAATTAATTTCCATAATGTATTCAGAAAAAACGGGATATGCAACGGAACACAAAGTTTCCCTTGCAGAACGTATAGTTTGAAACTTTCGGGGCGAAGATTTTAATATTTCAGCAATTAGGCTAAAATATGACATTTTGAACACAAGATACGGTATTAGCAGTAGATAAATAGACAAGTACTTCCATTTAAGTACTTCCATTTAACATTAAATGAATCGTGTACTCAAAGGTAGGGGTGTTGCTTTTTTACTGTATCTTAAATTGCTGCGGCAGTTTTTGATTTGATGCCTCCGGGTTTGGCTAGAGTTAAGCAAACTTTGTAGGTGATGATCTGCAGGAAACCACTATATTAAACTTGTGTAGAGTAGTGTAAGATAGTGCATCCCTCAAGAGACTTGTAGTGCAACGATTGATCCCTTGTAGCTGTCACTTTGAATCCTTGACTATACCTTAGCGCATGTATTCAACATCTCCTAGATATTTTAATACGTGAATTGTATATTAAATTTACGATGTGTTGCATTTTCGCTATCTTTTTTTTTGCATATTATTGTAGTGTTATTCGTCAAACACGGCGAACTTTTGTAAGCTACGAACACCAGTTATAGCCGTCAATATTTCACGATTTTCCGTCATTTTCTTAAACTTTATGTGAATACGTATACACTTAAATTACGAATACCCTTAATAAATATAACAAGAAACATCCATTTGTTAGTACGTTTTCTTGATGAGAGCACCCTACGTGGTAATACAAAGCTGCATCTGAAGTTCCGAGGAGTTCAACCAAAGATATGGGAGATTAAATGAGTTGAATGCTAAAATTCATATGTGAATTTAAAGTTTGCATACCATGCTGCGAATGGTCCTGTGATATGGAGGCACAAACAGTAACACAGCAGCTATTAAAGTACATGATGAAAAAAGAGGAGTCTGCAACTCCTTCTGGAATACACGAACACTTTCAGTGATCTTCAAATGTTGGGAATTTGTCCATGTTTCACCAAAAGAAAAAGGTAGATACTTTAAATCAGGCTCCACTTTTCGTAGGTAACTTTAGCACCTCGCACTCACGATTACAGTAGAACTGCTAAAGAGGATTTGCCACGCAACCAAATCATAAGAATGATAGCACGATCGTCATGTCTTGCTTAAGAGACGTTATTTTAAGTAAGTAAGTAGGCTGATAGAATAAAGCTTTTTCTGTTTCGATTTGCAATATACTATTAAAGCGACAGGAATTGGCAAGATCGCGATGTGACCGTGAAAGTTGCGAGCAATGAATCAATTCAGTGGAAGTCGGTGTACTCTAAATTTACTGGTTGCTAACAGCTCCAGCAATAGGCATTTTATAATGGTAAAAAATAACATAAAACAGCATTGAATGTGCTATTGTTTTCTTCCATTTCAAATGGCTGTATATTCCTGGCGACAGTGCAGTGTATGATTGGTACCAACTCACCACAAAATCGATGGTTAGACTATACCGGGAAAATGTTAAAAGGTAACATTACTTATATTACATTGTCAGTCATGAGTATGGAAGGCTATAACTGCCTTAAGTGAATTAAAATCATGACCTCATTTCACATCTTGTCAGGTGCATTTCACATTTTGTCCTTTGCAATTAACATGTTGTCGAGGATACTTAAATGTTGCGCTTGGCATTTAGGATGTTTTCTAGTCCATGTACAATGTTGTATATCTGTGCATTTACAAAGTTCTCCTGGGCATTTATCATGACTGGTGGAGGTCATCTTCTTGCTCGTGCATCCAATTTCAGAGCTATAGCGACACAATAATATTTTTACTGAAAACGGGGAAATAACCTGAAAACGCTTTCCAAGTTACATAATCTTTTGTCGTAACCAAAGCTATTGCACGCAAGTTTCCAGTTTTTTTGAAAGACATATTTAAAATCTAAATAAAGTTTATCAATTAAACTTTTGTTAGGTGGATATGTTTACAAAGGAGAGAATAAGATGGTAGGTGCATACTTAACCGTTGACCAAAGCGTCTCCTCTCTTGAGATATATCATGATTTCATAGTAACACATATTTAATATCTAAATCAATACAGTCTGTGAAATTTCGACACTATATGAATGTACAGTTACGGTAAGTAGATATATTCAGATAAACTAAAGTATTAAGGTGGTTTATATTTTTTGTTTTTGTTCCGCCTTCCGCCTTCAAATGGAAAACTCGATTTAAATCATTTCCGCCTTATTATATATTTATGTTTATTTTCTTTACGCCTAGAGAATGTTATGTGTACCAAGTTGTCATTTTTATTTGCGCTATAAACGGGTTATTTATACCGTATTTTCCGACCCGAAAGGGTCACTTGTTTATGGCACTGGCAGCTGGTTGTATATATATCAATCATTCGATTACTATACAATACATTTATTCGACTACACTTGAAAATTATTTAATGTCAAACGGTTTCTACGTAGCTCACACTTGTTTACTTTTAGAAAATTACTCAGAGGTCAAAGATCAAACCTCTCCCTACCGGGGTGACAGATCGCTCATTTGTCAGGTTTTTGGTGTTAACTCTTCCTTTCACAATTATAGATGGCTATTGTTGAAATATTATTGGACCAGCTGAAAAGTTACAAGCTCTAAATAATTGCTCGGAATCACGAGTTACTTTAATTCAACATGCATGCCTTTGGAGAACAAAGCACATTACTCATTAACTGTATGCGTGGTTTGCTTTTCTTTTCGCCGCAAATGGTTGAAAGATCCGTCGGTCGATGGCGCTCGCTATGGTCCCTCTGTTGAACGAGGGGAGGGGAGAGCGTAGACAGCGCCCTCTAGCGACGAATCTTTCAGTCTTAGGTGAAGCGTGTGTATAAGAATCAGTAACTCACTTCTCAAACTGTTCACAAATACTAGGAAAGTGTTAACACAAGGTAAAATCACCTTCTTTATTTGCCGATCAAACTAGGTTTATTTACGCATGAGAAAAACGGATTGTATGCAGAATTTTTTTGCTGATGTTCGAGATTTTCTGCTGTATTCGATAAAATTATTGATGCTTTCCGAGCAGCACATCAAATATTAATGATGCCAATCGCTTCCTGTTGGGCTCCTGGTAGTCGTCAGTCCTGCTACCCCGCCGACGACGAGCCATGTCGGCTTTGGATCATCACGCACCAATCTATCATCAAATAGGAAGCTGTAGATGCCTGATTAAATTCACGCTCATGCAAACACCGTGCAAATTTAAAAATCGATGGTGGTAATATTTTTCTATGTTTTTAATGACTTCTCTATACGCAATGTACCAAGACATTTCACTTCCTTTTGTGAGGCATTCAAAGTAACTCAATTGATTTTATTTTGTAACACTGATGTGTGCGCTTTTCAATGAACATCCTACGCGAACGATACCGCTGTACTTTGATAATTGAAGGAAATAAAAAAATCAAAACCTGAAATACCTTACCCTCGTGTGTCCGTACACAAATCCGATCAACAACATTGCCAGATACCAGAAATCAGGCATCTACAGCGTCCCATAGGCGGCATCATTGGCCAGTGGCTAGAACAGTGGACGCACGATCACAGGATGGAGAGTTCGGCATGGCTATGGCGTTGTGTCCTTGAGCAAGGCACTTTAGCCTTATTGCTTCTCCTCACCCAGGAGTGATGGGTATCCGGTAGGAAAGTGGCTTAATGTAAGCGTTTAGCTTAACTGCGCTGATTGGCTACACATGTGAGGTGCTGTTTGCTCCCCAGAGTTGAGCGGTATCAAATTAAGTCCAGTGACAAGGAATAAAACACAATAGTAAGCATAAGTACTTGTGGTTATGTGTGCTATATAAGACCCATTATTATTAACCTACCGATCAATATTCCAAGCCATTGAATAAGTGGTATCAGATAGTAAGGTATTTTAACAAAAATGGGGAAAAGTTGTCGTAAATGATGACATCTTCTCTTTAGCAAAAGAGAGAGGCCATCCCTAGAAGTTTGTCAGGAGCGGCAAAAGAATAAATGACAATGAAAGCCTGTATGAAAAAAAACAATCATAAACTCATGCTCTCTCTCTCTCTCTCTCTCTCTCTCTCTCTCTCTCTCTCTCTCTTAGACGTATGCACATTCCAGCAATCTATGCAACCATCACTTCTCGAGAGCGTAGATAAAGTACTTCAGGCTGCAGTCACTTGCCACTTGTTAGATTATTTCTATAAGTGCTCAGCTATACATTAGTATGTTCTAATTGGAAGTGCGTTGAGCATGCGTAGATGTCCCTTGACAGTACAGAGCTTAGTATAACGCCATTGGTAGTAAATTGTGACTGCAATAGTAGCAACAAGACAGGTAATGGCTCGCATTAGGGTTCTATCATTAATGCTGAAAGCTGTCCTGTGTGTCAATGTCTCATTCCACCATGCAATTCCAATTGTTCAAAGTAAGGACAAGTTTTCTTCACTATTCCTTGTTTCTTACTTATTTACTCATCACTTATGACTTATTTATACTACAGTATAACAAAACAGACGTTTAGGTATTGCTGACATTGAATTCGCCCCGATAAGATGACAATGATTATGATGTTGAGAGAAAACGAATGAGTTCCTTTATTTCTCAGTGTGTCATTCATTTCAGTCAGTCAGTGTCAGAGTCTGTAAGAAATTTTCAGCTAGTCAGACAGTTGGTCAGAATTCCGGTCAGTGGCTGAGTCCTGAAGTCACATCGTTATACAGACCCAACGTTTTCATTATTCGTGGCAACGTTGTTTTCAGTGTAACATACTGACGAATATTTTTCTATGATTTCAGACTATACTTCAAGTAGAGTAGACAAATGACGACAAAAGTACCAGAAGATATAGCAGCCGATGGTAAACGGGGATTTCATTTCGACTTGGCGGAATTGGTCCTCATCAAACTTATATAAGCTCATGTTTCACATCAACATATTCGAAAAGTATTCGATTTCAAAAGCGTTTGAACATTTCATGGTTAATAAAACATTGTTGGGTCTCTTATCCCACAGCAGAGACACGTGGAAGGGCTTAAGATCCGCATACAATGGTTCTCACCACAGCAAGAATTTGAGATAGTGTGATCTCATAAATGCCTTAAACACCACTGTATTTGCTGTCATGGCAAATAGTTCTGTTTGTTCGTGAAACTAGCTAACCTCATTTATTTTAATTTTTATACGTTTCTGGCATTACCTGCCTGCATCACCTAAAACTTTACTAAAATTTCTGTAATCTTAAGTGTTTTAGATGCAGAAATCCACCACATTGAAAACATGGTTGACCGACTGAGACGTGTATGACACAATATCACCCAGTAATAAGTTCTGTGAGGGGTTGTTTAGTGACGATGATCTTACACATCACCTTTCCAACTTAATTATTGAAAGAACATGATTCAGCTGAAACATAGTTGCAAAAAACACGATTGGAACTAATTTTAGATACTTGGAAGGTGAAGTAATGCCGATTTAATCTACAAATCAATCTCATTTGCTTTTCTTTTTATATTACACACTTGTTTTTATGAGTAAATTGTATTATTGCAACATTCAACTATCTTCCACTTTTGAGAAATTTAAAAAATATAAAAATCCTATTATCCCAAATTAGTTCCAATCGTGTTAAACTTAAGCAGTAACTTGCCAATTTTTCGTAAAATATTGCAATCGTTTATTCCTTCTTGCAATTTTATGACGATGAATATCTCAAAGTGTTTGCTAAAATAGATTACGAAGTAAAGAGGAAAATCAAGATTGAGATTGGAATCTCAACTATTTCAGTATGTGTAATCTAGTTAACATTGGAGCTACATGTATTTCGAAAATAAGCAAATACCGTAGAAGTAGTAGTAAAGCTTTCCTGTTTATCATTAATCACATTACTGATATGTACCGGACAATACAGCTGTTCTTCTCTTGACAATAGGCCTATATCACATTGTCTTAAAAATTGAAACATTTAATTTCGGCAAAATCGTTAAAATGTCACTTTCTAGTTTTCTTGACGCGACAACAGTGCATTAATGCAACTGAGATTGTATTTTAGGCCGTCGGCTAGAGCGGGTCTACGTGCACCCCACAGGATAATAAACCTATGGGGTATAGGGTAAGTTTTGGACATATTCCATGAAAAACTATACAAGATATTACATACTACAATATGCCATCTCAAAGAGAACAAAGTGCTTTTTACTAATGATACCAAAGAAGCCTGGTTATGTTCAAAAACTAAGCTCAGCATGCGACTTACAAGACGACAGGTTTGACAACATTGCACGTATTTAAGTAACAGCTCAGGGTGAGAATGAGTTTGTTTACATATAAACAAATTACATCATACTCATATCAATGTGATTCGGCTTTGGCTTTCATCGATGAAATCACGCCGCCACATTTTATTTCCACACAAAATCTCAAAAAATTACATTTTTTACAATATTTAGCGACAATAAGGTATATAACAAAACCTCTAGTAGGATCCTGGTAGGGGTTCCGCGGAACTCTATCGTACGTGTTACGGGCCCTCGCACGATCGGCCTGTCCGCTGTACAACCTCCGTCCGCGAAACCCGTATTAGGACAGTAAGAATCATTGTAAACCTACAATTCGTACAATCGGTCTACTTCTCCTACGGAAAATATAGCACACACTGGCACCATCACCTTGTTTCAAGCATGTGGAAAGCCCGACTTTCTCATGTGTAAGCAAGCAGGTGGTAGCAAGCTCTTTGTGTTTGGATTTGTCACAGCAATATCTCATATATAGGACAGTTTTTTTCCATTCAAATCGACCCGGACGGAAAAGCTTGCGCAGTCCCGATGGAAACGGTTTATGATTCGACCCAATCCCTTATCCTGCCAAGTACTAGTCATCATCAGGTAAAGTTGGTTAAAATCATGCTATCATAACAAGTTTATGTCCCATTTGGTGTCTTTAAACATAGAGAAAGATAGATAGTCTATATGTTACTCTGTGCTTTAAACAAAGATCTAAGGTCCCAAAAAAGTCGAAACCCTCTGTGACATATGTCAAGTAGTTGAATATACTCTAGGCTTTGGCTCAACACTAATTTTATTTCCTTACTTGTCAGATATTGGAAAGTGACACTGCCTGGCAGTATATGCACTGAAACTGTAACAATTAAAACTCGTTCATTAAAATCCAGCGGTGAAATGCGCCATGCAGAGAGAGAGAGAGAGAGAGAGAGAGAGAGAGAGAGAGAGAGAGACTGCGGACAAAAGGTAAGCATATCAATGCAAGAGACTACAGCGAGATGCGTTTAATGACATTGAAAAGATCAGAAACTTTGGAAATTAGACGTTAAAATACCTTTTTTATGATACTCAGAACAATTTTCAAAAACTGAAAATTTTTGTGTAGCACCACTTTTTACGTATCATATTTTGAGTTGCCCCTCCTGATCAGCATATTTTGAGTGACCCCTCCAATTCTTCCGACTTCCCCAGTTAGGGCGACATTTTTTATTTTTGTGTTTCTCATCTTCCGACCGACCGTAAATTTCAGCTCCGACATGAAAATAAAAAAAACTTTTTTATTTGCGTCGCCTCTGAGGCGATCATCTTAGCAACAGCACCACCATAATCAAATTGTGAGATTGCAGCGACTCAGACTTAAAGGGCAGAGAGCGCAGAACACTGAACTGAAAGACAAGAAAGTGAAGTGACTGAATAGACAGAACATTGAACTGAAACAAATACCCCTTTTTGTACTTAAAAATTGTAGAGACTGAATGGACAGAACATTGAACTGAAACAAATACAGGGGGTTTTTTGGTATTTGTTTTTTTATTGCGACCGCCCGCCCTGCCCGAGTATTCCTCTGGAGATGAGAAACAAAAAATAAAAGGGTCACCCTTACAAACGATGACGCGCTACTTAAATAACAGAAGGTCAAATTCGTACTGACCTCGAACGACCATGCCAGACGGGATGTCTGACACGGTATGCAAATAAATAAAACGAGGTCAGCAACACCAAACGACCTCATTCACGATTAAAAACAGACAGGGGACATGCTGATTGCTAGGTTTAAGCTCCTGGAACCTGACCTACTGGGTAAGTAACAGTCGAAAAACACCTAAAACATGTTCGAAAGTGAAGTATTTGGCAAGGCTACTGCAGAGATCAGTGATTCGAACGAGTGCCCAATTTTCATACGACCACCACTTGACGATCATATTCACTCTGTCTGGTTAACTGATCAAGTCCAATACACAGTTTGATGTATTCGGAATAACAAGCAGCAATCGACGATGACCATTACAAGCGTTTACGCTTCATTGTTTTACACACCTAGTGGAATGAGCTTTGTCATTTAGCCATAGAGGCATGGCAGACCACGATCCCTCTGTACGCTTTATTGTGAATTTTAATACACGAGGTCACTCATCCATTGCAGAAAAACATAGAGTTTGTAAGTAGACCCATGGCAGCGCCCATGGATTTTTGTACATCCATGGTAGGCCTAAGTAGTTTCATAGGAACCAGTTTGTAAGTAGTATAGCAACAAACTGATGATGTCAAATCGCCGTACACAAAACACAGACGCCTTGAAATTATGGCACTGTGTATTGTGTACACGATTTGACGTCATCAGATTAATTACCACTTATACCAGATATGAACTGAAAATGCTCACGTGTTTCATTATATATTGCATTTATGTGCAAGTTTGAGCCTTTGCTACATGCTTTGCTACACTTAAAGTGTTATGATCAACACAATGAATTTCACCACAGATCAATTCTAAAGGTCATTAAGTATTCAAATATGTAATTAGCTGAAATAAAAATAACTAATTTCTTTGAGTACTGTCATTGTATCACAATACAGCATGTGTAATTACCTTTGGTCAAGTCCTTCAAGCTCTATATGCCAAACCGTGAAAGCTTGTTAGCTATTTATGCAAATTATGAATTAGCTGACATGAAAATGCAAAATGACTTTCAATACTGTTATAACCTGGTATAATGATCAATGTACACAGCATGTTTCGCCAAATTTTATCAAGTAAATGCCAGTATATATCCCTAATTTGGAAGGTTCATTAAATATGCATATTGGGAATTGGCTGAAAAAAATGTCAAATGACTTTCAATAATCTTGTATCATAGTATCTTTAATGTACATAGCAAGTTTTGCCAACTTTGGTCAAGTCAAAACAGATAAATATCGCTAATAAATGCGGGATATCGGACCGCAGGCGGGCGAAGATTGCATTATAAGCGCGCCAACCCAAACTCACTGCATGGACATCACATTTACGAAATCGAAGTCCAAAGTCAACTACGTCATTGTTAGAATAAGAGAGGTTTTCCATCACACGGGAGCATACCACCACAAATTTTGCACAGATGGCGTTGCACTGGCATTGAAAAAGGGTGCATGGGAGCATGGGAACGCGGGCAGTTTCCCTCGCTGTGGGTAGGAAATGCATTGAGCAAGACACACTTCCGGGTTCGCAAAAAAACGAGGATCCCATTTACGGGGCGCTCAAATATAACTATTTGCTGTGATACATAGCAGAGGCGTATATGTTTGTGATGCTGAGAGAATAACATCAGTAAATAAATGACGGGTTTTAAAAGTTGACGTTTTTTGCGATGAAACAGACTTCTGAAGGTAGCTCGCTTGGGGAACACGTCATCCCGGCCGCTGTCCGCTTTGACCCCAGTAATTCACACTGGTTTTGGTCGGCCCCAGGTACCCAAGTCACTTCGACCCCGTCACACTTTTGCCTACATGTCCACGGAGACGATTCAACATGTTCCACAACAAAGCCAAGACAAAAATTGAAAATATCAATAAAATGGCTTCACAAAGGCTGAAATACACGATACTCGATGAAGTATGAAGTTTATGAAATGAAATCAAAATTGACAACACAAGTGTTTGTCTCGGGTAATACCACTTGAAGTTGTTTTTCCATACAGTGCAGTATTTGTCAGTGACAAATTAATCTTTGCAATACATTTTTTTGCGATGAGCTGGAAATTTGATTAATATCGAGTTATGTACATAAATATTCCGTTATTTACTGGGACACGTTTATTTTCTCGATCCGCTATCTGCGGACTACGTGCTGAATTTCATGTCAACGATCGTTTCTCCCTCTGCAGAGTTTCTGTATCCCGTTCAACAACGCTGTACCTCGATCACACGATAGTGACGCTATGTAGCTGTGCAGTATTGAAACTTATCATAAAATGGCCACCTCGTCTAACAGTAACACGTATTGTCGGGATTATCGTACGGAAAAAAGACTGCAAAAGTAAGACTTATGAATCTTCATCAGAATTGAACACATCATGATTGTACACGAGTATCAACCGCGAATGCACGTTGAGCTCGGCAGTTACACAAGCATGGTACGCTACATGCATAGCCCTACGAGTATGGCGACAGTGTCCGGCTTTGGCTACGCCGCCTACCGGAGGTGGGAGGCGGCGTAGCCAAAGCCGGACACTCTCGTCATACTCGTAGGGCTAGCTACATGCACTGCCGCGATGCCGATCGTATGCATTCCAAGGCCTATCCCGGAATTTGTTTCACAAACAACCTCAAAGGAGAGCAAACATACTTCTATGGACAGTGACGAACACGTTTCTTGGCGAAGCAAATTCAAAACAGTGCAGAAGTACATGAAGTAGGTCATGGCCTTGGACTCTGTGCACGAACCTGATTGGACACTTCAATACCTTTGACCCAAAGTTATTATTCATCAGCACTTCCATGCCATGAGGCTAGGTAGAGAACGTATGTACTCATTCTGGCGATCGAACAGCGAGGGAAACAATCAATTACCAAGGATAAAGCTAATTTGCTAAACGATATTTTATCTTGAATAGTGAGTTGAATGAGTAATAAAATATCATATTTTTAATGTTCAATACGAGGTTGAAACACGGAGGGACCGTGGTTGAAACCAGTGCTATCCAGCTGTAGCCAACCTGGACAAGCACATTTCACAGCGCCCTCAAACAGTCGATTGTTTCACTTGTCATACGCGGCGTAACAGAAAAATTAAAACTTTCATAACTTCATTAATATCCAAGCCACGCCCACCAAAACCTTTTCAGTTCTAGCCATTTGAATTCTGAAGATGTCTACCAAATTTGACTGAAATACGTTCAGCCGTTTTTGAGAAAATGGACCAACAGACAGACAGACAGACAGACAGACAGACAGACAGACACACAGACAGACAGACAGACAGACAGACAGACATCGCTGCGACATATGCTCACGTGTTCACACGTGAGCAAAAAATGGTACCGATTCAAAAGGCAGGTTTCAATCATGAGTAATTGAACCACGATCACACTTTGAATATATAAATACCCTTAGTGGAGAGAAACCAATTTTCCAGTAGTGCGTTATCAACACATAGGAATTTTCACCCCAGCCAAGGTTTGTTAGTACTTCTACCATTGGGATAAGATAGGGGTAAAGTACCACAAAGGAACATTTAGGGACAGACCATTAGATCTTTGGAGGTGGGGTGGTCACAATCAGATTGTGATTTTTTTTTCACAATTGAAAATTTTTGGAATTTTTTTCCAAGTGGGTCATGATGTGCTAATTGTTTTTTTTCTAAATAAACTTCCAGATTAACAACTTTTTGAGTACTGATTTTATTTTTTTATTCTGCAAACTAGTCTGAAGATTTGTTCCTACCTTTTTGCTATGAATTTTTTTTTCTGTTTTGACCACCCCACAAGATTTAATTGGCCATCCCTTGTCTCGAAACCTTTTGAATTTGTATTGTTTGTAAGCCACCAGAGAAATGGCGGAATAACTCTAAGGAGTTCACAATATGCATCCATGGAGGTAGTACCATGATGCATCAATAGATTTCTATCGGTGTGTTGCTCTGTGGAACACAGGATCGCAGTTAAGCAGCCGGGTAACAGTACTCGGCCTACATCGGCAATTTGGGAACTGAAATGGGCCATGCGTATTGTGCAAATGAATGCGGGTCGACGTGTCAGGCCCGTTGGGACAAACAAATGCATGCATTGACAACGCTTCATAATGGATGCCCGTATAATATGTCTGGAACCCTAATGATAACGTAAAGATCAATAAAGTACAACCTATATAATTGCACAGTACAGACATATCACTTATTACAAGAGCTAGATTTTTCATCAACGAAGATCCTAATTTTTCTGTTGACAAATCCGTTAAAGTTTAATGAGGGTGAGGATATTCTCATTCACAAAGCAGCTTGCATTTAATGGATTTCACTATGTGTTGCATACACTAATCATAACATTTTCGTTGGTATCAATTAATTATTCATACCGAGAGGATGGCTAAACGCATTTTATTGGATGAGAGAGCTGTTTTAACATAAGCTAAACAAAACTATCCGTTTCAATCTTAACAATGTCGACACGTACTGTTCACCTGTTTGATGTTTGACAATCATAAACTTACCATGTAATAGGTTAAACCAGGAATTCGAATGAGCCACGGTACAAACCCACGTGTCTGAGCAAACGCGCATAGAAGTACGTGCATTCCTGTGCGCGCTTATACACATGGGTTGGTTTAACCGTCTTCACGTCATCCCTTGGACGTTGAGACTGTGGCCTGGGACAAGTACACCTAACGCCGAGAACGGGATGTCACAAAGTGATCACGTTGAACTTAGAACAAAGGCCTTTCCGATCCCTATTGGATTATTAGTCCCAGGTAGAACACACAGTCCGGAGTAGAACCATTTTGGTGCCCCAGAACCGGCGAAGAAGTGAGCACTGAGCTGCAAGAACACATGCTGAGTTCCCCCAAGCAGCGTAGTCCCTTCATTCGCGGATGGGCCGTGGTGTGCTGTGGGGAAATACGTATCTATGTGTATATATCCTGAAGCACGGAAATTATTTTTATATTAATCATCAGGGTTCATAAAACAAGAAAAGGGGAAATCTGATCACTGAAAAGGTAAGAATACCTATCGAATACCGAACTAAAAAAGAAAGTTTCTGTCTCACATTTTCAGACCAGAACTGTTAAAATCCTGGGATATGAAACAATATCCCGTTACTCTATTCAACAAAGACATAGCTGTAACTTTATTTGATATCATCTCTCCCTCTCCAACATTATAAATAAGGGGGTAACTATATTTCTGAAAAAACGTAACTCATTGTTGAAATCTTTTAAAAAAGGATATGTGGCAATTTTGTGCAACGATTAGGGACAGCTTCAAGCAATTATTCGCGTGTCACAGAAGGGCAATACACACGTGGGTTTAAAATTAATTCTATTTGGCTCGAATATTTATAAATGTTTTGTATACATGATCACGTATGATGAATGATGACACAGGATGTAAAATACATTATGTAAAATATATAAGGTGTAAAATATATTGTGCAAAATAGTTTTATGTAAATACTAGTATATACTGACTATGGCAGCGAATACGCTAGCGGCGCGCTACCGTGGGTATCGATTGCACTCGGGTCAGGGGGCCATCGCCACAGACAAAGACGACCCCTGACCCCGGCCGAGCGCGATGGATACTCCACAGCAAACTTGTGTTTTCACAGCTATTAAAGACTAACTAACCTTGCCCACAATGTTGAAAATTCGGCAACTCAATGAAACAAAAGAGGAGTTCTGTGAATGGCAAATCCACTGTTTGTGAGACCAGGAAGGCATATCTTACGGTTACAGTAGAACGAGTGCAGCATAAAAGGGCCCCATTCACAAGTCGTTCATAGTTATCTTTATTATAAATAATGCAAGGTCAGGTATTCAGCCCGGGTATTCAGTGAGTGACTGAAGACCTTGTCTATTCATTGCAGGAGATGCAGACAGGGAGACTGATAACAAAGCACGTCGGCCGAAATCTACATGGCTTGCACATGCCTTTACCAGGAGAACCCAAAATCTTTAGATGTTGGTTGCGATTTTATAGTTGACATGATCACCAATATTCTGACATTTTGTGAAACTTAAAACTTTATGCGCTGTCGCCTCCGGGCCCCCTCGCTTTTGTATTAGCCATGGATAATCAAAACGCGCGCACGGTAAACGCAACAAAGTGCGTTTGGCCGCACACCCCCCCCCCCCCCCCCCCCCCCACACACACACACACTCCCATACATCAAAACACGCGCACGGTAAATGCGTTTGGTCTCACCCCCTTCCCTAAACGAAAGTTTGGAAAATGCAAAAATCCTACCAAACCTCATTCTGTATCAGCATATCTACAATCCCTATGAAACGACGCATACACTACCCCCCCCCCCCCCCCCGCAAACACTCTCTAAAATCAATCTTTGTTCAGCGCCAATTCGACAAATAACGCAACAAACAGTATGGAATGACTGGAAACAGTGTATCCAAAATGGTTGTTACGTTATTTTACTCGTACGCTGCACTACGGTCCCTCATGGAGGGACCGTGGCTGAACCGCATACATGTCAAATGAATTGCTGGTGCAGCGCCGGTGCCGCACTGGCCTGGTACACACCAAATAATATAGCGCGATATTTTGCGATGATACATAAAACATGTTAGTGCGATTTTTGCGCACGGTAGGGAATCGAAATACAGCCAAACCTCCTCCCCCTGAACACGTGGCGTTTTAATTATCTACGGCACCTAAGTTTGTATGTTGCCTTTTAGCTGGTCTTTCCCGTTCCTCGCCTAACAATGGTGGCGTCCTTCAATGTACTAGTATATCGTATTGCGGGGGAGAGCGGAATACTGGCTAACACTGTGATACTATCACGGTTAAAAATCTGACAAATTATTTTTTCATTGAACACAGCATGTAGGCTATTTTTGTCGATTATTTACATCCTTTTTTAAATCTGCCAACCGTCATGTTAACATTTTCCGAAACCTAAAAATGTTAAGCAATTGTTGCCCCAGAGGATGAACACAGAGACGGCGCTATTTTTTATTCCAAGTATTGTATATCGGGCAATTTGTTTTGTAGAACAAAGTTTGCATAGCGACCCCTGATTTTTATTTTTGATTTTCAAATGGAAAGGTTCAAAGTTTTCATGAGAACATTTGGGCAAATAGGGCGCGAACTTCAACTTAAATTATTATTTTAATTGTCTTTTTCAGATCGTTCACGATATTTGTGATGGCTAACGACAGAGTAATCTGGAAGATTGTATTTGCGTGTTTTACTGTGTCTTCCATATGCTATGTGTTGTACTCAAAATCTAGTACTAGTACCAACCAAAAGGGTTTCCCAGCATGGCCGCACAAAAAGTCAAGCCCTTCAGGACTCACTTCCTACAGAGATGTGTTTGAGGGCGCTCTCAAAGCCACCGATTTCGTCGTTCCTAATATCGCTCATTATATCTGGTTTTCCTGTCATGAGTTCGGATTCATCAATTTGCTGAGTATTCTGAGCGTGTACAAGATAATGAAATCTGAAAGAATAATTTTCCACACGGATTGCGAGCCAAATGGAAAATGGTGGGCTGAAGCGAAGAACAAGGTACCTATCCTTGAGGTTTGGTATATCACAGCGCCGGACAATGTTTTCGGACAAGATTTGAATTTAAACTGGCCAGAGCATCAAGCCGACGTTGCCAAACTACAAATCCTCGCCAAGTTTGGTGGAGTGTATCTCGATCCCGACGTCATCGTTGTCACCCCACTTGAATCCCTGCGCAAGTATGAATACGTCATCAGTCTAAACGGCGACAATAGTGTCGACAGTGGATTGATAATCGCAAATAACAACTCGGAGTTTTTGAGGCTTTTCTACGCGAGTTATAAGGACTACAAAAATAAATGTTGGATATGCAACTCAGTTGAAAATCAAGAAAAATTAGCAAGGGATAACAAACACATCGTACATATCCAAAAATCCATGACAGTTCGCCCAAATTTTGACAAGTGGAAGACGTTGTTCTTTGGTAAGTTCCCTTGGCGAAAAGGACAGTATGCATTTCACATTTGGACCCCTGTATATAAACATCTACGAGACATAGATACAGGTACTTGGCCAGAAGACTTCACTCCAGAATATATAAAAAACCTCGATTCGACATTTGCTGAAATCTGTCGCATTCTGTACTTTGACATTGGTTGTCTAACAACAGAAATGTCCAAGGGACAATAAGAACCGAGGTGAGGAGAAATTGGAGTAACAATCGTATTGTTACAACGGACGATTCCATTCAATAGCGACCGACGAGCTTCGCTTCGCTGGGAATCTAGCGATATCTAGAGCTTGGATCTTCATCGTAATCACGGACAGGTGTACGTTTATGTGATGATGCCATGGTACAGACTGTGATTTCTCACATTCCTGGTCGCTGGGAGTGCGGGATCGACGGTGTGGGAAAAATCGATCCCACACTCTGCAGTAAATAAAACACGGGCTCTGATTGGATGATAAACAGTCTGTTTCGTTCCACGCGCAAAATGTTATCCAATGGCACGACGAGTAACGCATAGACCAGAACTACAAAGTAAGCAGGTCAGAGTACAGTGGCGGACGACCGAGTTGTCACGATTTTGGATAATGTTGTACGTGTCCAATGTGAATTTTATGCATTTTGTGGTCATGTGAGAAAAAGAATCTCACACACCAAGGACCTGGCATCAGATTTCTCACACTCGTTGGGGATATTTTGTCTCACACTCGCCTGCGGTTCGTGTGAGACAAAATATCCCCAACTCGTGTGAGAAATCTGATCCCAGGTCCTTGGGGGTGTGAGATTCTATTAATCTCCTTCAACGTCCCAGTGTTGGGTTTGTTAATAACAACTTAGTTATGTCCAGAAACTTCACACATTTCGAGATAGTCCGTATGACTCAAAGTCACTATATATTGGCCTTTATGTATTATGTGCCCATATATACGGATAAATAGTTTTTTCTTATTTACAGTACGATATCTTAGTGTATATGTACATCAGCGACGATACATTTCGAATGTCTCTCGTTCGAGTAACACTTTCCCATGTGTATGATATCTGCGTGTAGTGTAGTGTATTGTAGTGTACATGTCATTAATACAGCATTACGTGGACCAACAGAAAGTTGAGTAAACGGAATAAAATATGCAAAATTGTAATCGTCATTAAATCTATCCTTATTCATAATTCCCTCCACAATCATCATCATCATCATCATCATCATCATCATCATAATCATCATCATCATCATTATCACAACCACCACCACCACAATCACCAACATCACTGACACCATGGAGTAACTATCATGCCAGATCACTTTTCAGTGACAAACATACCATCACTGTCGTTTTCCCACCGATTTCCCATTGGTTGGTATTTCTGTTTGTGTCATGAATGAAGGTCTTTATCAAGTAATATAAGGCCTTCGGCCTATCATACTTTACGTAAAGTATTGAAACTAAATAAAATGAAAGGAGAATGAAATATCACATACTATGATATTTTTATGTTTTTTACATATCATTCAACTCAGTCGCATTGAATGAAATACATATACAGCTAAACACAACAAAGTGGCTGTATCGTCAGTCATCATCAATTGAATAAATTTTCTTCCAGACCTTGGTTTAAAATACTTTACAGGAATGTATTTACTTCTCTGATTTTTAAACAAGACAAATCAAAAGGAAGTGGTGTGCACCATTTCTGTTGTGTCGCATAGAAAATAAAAGATCAGAATGGCCATGATGATTAAGAAGATAAAGTAATTGATATGTGTCTTCGAAGTGGTGAGTTCACCATTCGGATAATGCCTTTTTCAGTAACGTACACTAGATGTAGTGCTCAGCAGTAGCGGAGTTAATTTGTAAGAATTTCACAAGGTTTGTGTAGTATTTGTAGGACTTGCCCTCTTCCGTGCTTCACCCACTTTTGTGCTTCATCTATTCCAATTTTTCGATCCATCTCAACCAGTAAATAAGGGAAAGGTGCGAAACCTTGCAAGCATATGCGCATATGCGGTGATTTTCACAGAAAGCAGACACTTTTATGGGTCATGAAGGATTTAAATTGTCTATATGATGTCTACTTATCGAGTGAATAAACTTCACTATATCACCTGTCATACGGGTACCTTTTGAATCTCTGAACAAATGTTTAGAGAAAGGAATAAATATATTTCTTGTCTTTCCCATACATTATGTAAATTACGTAGATGAAACAAATTTTAACATTGTGTACCCATGTTGGTTTCATATAACATATAACTGTTCAATGGTATAAAGCATGTTGCAGCATTTCTTTGGGTATCAACTTTGAAACATTTTCAGAAGTTTTGTCCATTTATGCAACGTTTTGACGCGTATAAAAATTGATATCCACTACATTCTCCAACAATTACAACATTTGGTGCATTTCCAGCCACTCCTTGAAATTACGACAAGCATACTAGTGAATTATCTCCAAACTGCCATGTTTCTCAAAACGCCAAACTTCTGACCCATACTTCAAAACACGTGAAATCATAGTGTCGAATATTTTAAGAAATTGTTGTATTATAAGGAAGCATACCAATTTTCCTGTTAACCTTACAAATACCAAAAGCTTTACGTGATTGCTGAGCTAACGTTTTGGTTGCCAAACCTACATGAAAACATAACACCTAAATATCCGTTGGAATACCATTTCCGAGCTTTTGAAAGGAAACCACCTGCTTTAAATACCATGTTTGTTTTAGCAAGGTTCACAGACAATGTCCATGTTTTACAATATGACTCTAGACAATAAAGTAGACGTTGAAGGCCAGCAATTGTGTTTGAGAATAGCACAACATCAAATAGTAAACAAAATATTTCTATTAAATCTGGAAAAAGTTGGATGCCTCGATAACCGCTATTTTGTATTACACTAGTTAATTCGTTTATAAAACGAAGAGTACAAAAACGGACTCATACATACAAGCTTGGCGTGCGCCAATAGGGCAATCAAAATATCTTTTACCCGTATACATGATTTAGCACCTTTGTACGTTGCATGTAGTATCTTAAACATCTTTCCTTTGATTCCACCTCGTAAGAATATATTCCAAAGTCGTTTGAGCTCAACCGAATCAATTGCATTGGAAAAATCGACAAATGCACAACAAAATTTGCCTCTTTTATATGATAAATATTTCTTGATGATGGCTTCGAGAAAGAAAATATTGTCGACGGTCGAATAACCACCCAATTTCAAAGACTTGGGTGCCGTAATTTCAGAGTTATATACCTAATTACAGAGTTCATTAATTATGCAAATGAACACTTAATTAATTTCACACTACTGAATGCTTTACACTACAGTTAGATATCAGTCGGATCAGTATCTGCAGCAGATTTAATCACATTTACCACTGCATAAAAACCCTATAATACTTACTGTATTAACATGGATTATTGCCTGTATTTTAGCTGAAGAGTGCATATACAGATGAATGCAGTAAAGAATCCATTTTTAGCTCACGTGTGTAAACACGTGGGCTATTGTCATAGCGATGTCTGTCTGTCTGTCCGTGTGTGTGTGTGTGTGTGTGTGGTGTGTGTGTGTGTGTGTGTGTGTGTCTGTCTGTCTGTTTACACGATAACTCAAAAACGCCTGAACGGATTCAAGTCAGATTTGGTACACAGGTACCATATGCTACTTGCAAGAACTGATTAGATTTTGGTTAGTGTGGCTTGCATATTTATGAATTTATGCAATATTGTTTTTTTCCGTACAATGGTTTCCCTATGGAGACGGTAATGACAGTGTAGACATATATCAAGAAATACTGCACCAAATTTCATGAAACTTTTCACACATGACAATCTACGAACATTATGATGATACTGTGAGTGTCATGTCAATTATCTTCTCATTTGCATATTTAATGAACTTTTGTTATTAGTGAGATAACTCTGAAATTCCTGCACCAAACTAGATGATACTTGCAGCAAATATTGATCTGATATATATCTTATTATACTTAGAAGCATTAGGCAGTGTCAAGTCAATAAGTAGCTCATTTGCATATTTTATGAAGGTTTGTAATTAGTCATATAACTCCGATATAATTTTACCAAATGTGACGAAATCTGCTACAGATACTGATCCGATTTTTATCTAACTGTAGTGTAAAGCATTTAGCAGTGTGAAATTAATTAAGGGTTCATTTGCATATTTAATGAACTTTGTAATTAGGTATATAACTCTGAAACTACGGCACCCAGGTCAGTTAAATTGAGTACAGATATTGTTTTGATAAATATCTAAGTGTACTGACAAGCATTTGGCAGTGTCAAGTTAACAAATAGGTCATTTGCATATTTTATGAAGTTTTGTAATTAGTGAGATAACTCCAAAATAACTGCACCAAATGTGATGAAATCTGCTGCAGATACTGATCAGACAATTATCTAATTGTGGTGTAGAGCATTTAGTTGCGTTAAGTTAATTAAGGGTTCATTTGCATATTCAATGTAATTAGTGATATAACTCCAAAATTACAGCGTTAAATTTGATGAAACTTGCTACAGATGTTGATCTGATAAATATCCAATTGTACTGAGAAGCATTGAGCGGTGTCAAGTTAATAATTAGCTCATTTGCATATTACATGAAGTCTTATAATTAGTCATATAACTCCGAAATAACTGCTTCAAATGTGATGAAAACTGCTGCACATACTGATACGACAGATATCTAACTGTGTTGTAAAGCATTTAGTACTGTAAAGTTAATTAAGGGTTCATTTGCATATTTAATAAACTTTGTAATTAGGTATATAACTTTAAAATTACAGCGTTAAATTTGATGAAACTTGCTACAGATGTTGATTCGATAAATATTTAATTGTGCTATGAATCATTGAACAGTGTCAAGTAAATTTAGGGTTTATTTGCATATTTAATGAGCTTTGTAATTAGTGACATTACTCTAAAATTACAGCATTAAATTACATGAAACGTGCTACAAATGTTGATCTGGTGAATATCTAATTGTTCCATAAAGCATTGAGCAGTGTCAAGTTAATTAACAGCTCATTTGCATATTAAATAAAGTTTTGTAATGAGTGATTAAACTCTGAGAGTACTGTGCGAAGTTGAAAAACCAGCTACATACAGTGATAACATATATCTCATTGTTCTGTGAAGAGTACAACTATTAATGAACCTGTTGTAAAACACGTGAGCATATTCAGTTCATATCTGGTTTTGTATTCAGCAAGCCTGTATTCATGTGGGTTCATGTGAATTCATGTGTATTATTCTATAATACATGCAACTCATTAATGTGAATTTATCTGAATTATTGGGTTTTCATGCAGTGTACACACGTGAGCTAATAACAGAATTAAACTAAACCATAGCGCTAAATCTGTCTGTTTTTAGCTCACGTGTGTAAACACGTGGGCTATTGTCATAGCGATGTCTGTCTGCCTGTCCGTGTGTGTGTGTGTGTGTGTGTGTTAGTGTGTGTGTGTGTAGGTGTGTGTGTGTGTGTGTGTGTGTGTGTGTCTGTTTACACGATAACTCAAAAACACCTGAACGGATTCAAGTCAGATTTGGTACACAGGTACCATATGCTACTTGCAAGAACTGATTAGATTTTGGTTAGTGTGGCTTGCATAGTAATGAAGTTATGCAATATTGTTTTTTTTCCTCACAATGGTTTCCCTATGGAGACGTAAATGACAGTGTAGACATATATCAAGAACTACTGCACAAAATTTCATGAAACTTGTCACACATGACAATCTACGAACATTATGATGATACTGTGAGTGTCATGTCAATTATCATCTCATTTGCATATTTAATGAACTTTTGTTATTAGTGAGATAACTCTGAAATTCCTGCACCAAACTTGATGATACTTGCAGCAAATATTGATCTGATATATATCTTATTATATTTAGAAGCATTAGGCAGTGTCAAGTTAATAAATAGCTCATTTGCATATTTTATGAAGGTTTGTAATTAGTCATATAACTCCGATATAACTTCACCAAATGTGATGAAATCTGCTACAGATACTGATCCGATTTTTATCTAACTGTAGTGTAAAGCATTTAGTAGTGTGAAATTAATTAAGGGTTCATTTGCATATTTAATGAACTTTGTAATTAGGTATATAACTCTGAAATTACGGCACCCAGGTCAGTGAAATTGAGTACAGATATTGTTTTGATAAATATCTAATTGTACTGAGAAGCATTTGGCAGTGTCAAGTTAACAAATAGGTCATTTGCATATTTTATGAAGTTTTTTAATTAGTGATATAACTCCAAAATAACTGCACCAAAGGTTATGAAATCTGCTGCAGATACTGATCCGACAGATATCTAATTGTCGTGTAGAGCATTTACTTTTGTGAAGTTAATTAAGGGTTTATTTGCATATTTAACGAACTTTGTATTTAGTGATATTACTCCAAAATTACAGCGTTAAATTTGATGAAACTTGCTACAGATGTTGATCTGATAAATATCCAATTGTACTGAGAAGCATTGAGCAGTGTCAAGTTAATAATTAGCTCATTTGCATATTTCATGAAGTTTTATAAGTAGTCATATAACTCCGAAATAACTGCATCAAATGTGATGAAAACTGCTGCACATACTGATACGACAGATATCTAACTGTGTTGTAAAGCATTTAGTACTGTAAAGTTAATTATGGGTTCATTTGAATATTTAATAAACTTTGTAATTAGGTGTATAACTCCAAAATTACAGCGTTAAATTTGATGAAACTTGCTACAGATGTTGATTTGATAAAAATGTAATTGTGCTATGAATAATTGAACAGTGTCAAGTAAATTTAGGGTTTATTTGCATATTTAATGAGCTTTGTAATTAGTGACATTACTCTAAAATTACAGCATTAAATTAAATAAAACGTGCTACAAATGTTGATCTGGTGGATAGCTAATTGTTCCATAAAGCATTGAGCAGTGTCAAGTTAATTGCATATTAAATAAAGTTTTGTAATTAGTGATTAAACTCTGAGAGTACTGTGCGAAGTTGAAAAACCTGCTACATACAGTGATTACATATATCTCATTGTTCTGTGAAGCGTACAACTATTAATAAACCTGTTGTAAAACACGTGAGCATATTCAGTTCATATCTGGTTTTAAATATAATTGCTTGATTCCTCCAATTCGGTGTAAAAATGTAATCCACGATTTATTTGGGAAAACCGAGACAAGCATCAGAACTTAAAGTGTTTCTCTTGTAGAGCATTTGGTCTGAAACTTTCAATTTTTCAGCAATTAAAAGTATAAAACATGATATTTCGAACACAAAATATGGTGCAGTAATAGACAAATAGACAATTATTTTATCATTTAGATAATTGATATTGTACTAGAGGGCAAAGGAGTTGTTTTATCGTAATGTAGTTTTGATGCTTTCAGTTGTAGTTAGAATAAGACCTGCGTTTGGTGAGCTGTAGGGAACCATAATATATTAAATTTGTGTAGAGTAATGTAAGGTAGTCCATCCTTCAGAGACTGACAGTTAATCCCTTGTTGCTTTTACTTTCGATTCTTTACTCGATCGCAGCGCACAAATTCTACATCTCTTAGATTGTATTGTACATGTATTTTACTACTTGATTTTTAAGTTGAAATGTTGAATTACTCTACGATGCATTGTATTTTTGGCGATCTTCAGGGCAGATTATTGTGTAAATTATATATACCATACTGCCTCTGTTCCTATTGAATGGAGGCACGAACAACAACACAACAGCTATTAATGTACACGAGGAAACAAGAAGCGTCTACAATTCTTTCAGTACTACACGGGTACTTTTAAAAATTGATGGTTGTCACATCTTTCTAACATACCGTGACGGATTTGCCGATGTTTTACAATAAACATGCAGATAGTTGAAATCCGAATCTACTTTGTGTACACGACTTTTACCCCTCGATTGAAGACAACCACTTACAGTACGGTTGCTAAAGGAGACTCATAAAAATGATATCACGATCATCTTGTCTCGCTTAACAGACGTTAAGTAAGTAAGCGGATATCAGAAAGATATTTCTTCTTCTATAGAGTACATAGAGCGACAGGACAAGTCGCGATCCATGATCCACTTCAGATGTAGTCGGTGTAAATGAGCGATAGTAGTCGCATTGTAGAAATAGCCGAGCTGACCTACATTTTTTCTGACCTGCGACCCCTCCACACGATGTAGAGTTCATGAAGCACTTACTACATGTCACAAAACTTTATCGAAGACGAAAGACAGCCTCAGACAGAAAAATACGGGTATAAAATTCAGTAAATTCTCCGTATATAGATCCTAACTCACAATGTACGGCACCTCGTGGCCTAGCGAAGACAGCACAGTCCAAACTTGTCAGCTAAATCCCTTCCTTTGAAGAGTGTGGTTCCATAGCAGAGCTTAGTTGTCATAATTGTTCTTAGAGCGACCCCTACACACGCCACTGTAGAGACAATTTATAGAGAACAACGAAAACAACATTGTACATTTAAGCAATTATAGTAAACTCCCTCCATGCCAGGTCCATTCGGACGAAAGCAAACTTTGCACAGCACAATGTAAGACGCGAAGCCGACTACACTATGTCGTACAAAGTTTGCTTTCGTTCTTTATGGGCCGGGATTTGTTCGTGGTATTGTTTTATAGTTTTGACAATGCCTGGAAATTAGTTGACAAAGTAAACATCTGTGGCCAAAATGTTTGATAATCGGACACATTATCAGTATTATTGGGGATGACGTTTGATAATCCATTGGTACCGACAAGGCTATAATATAATATTTAATGTCATAATGATCAGATCAATATTAATGTTAGCAGTGGGACAGCCAATGTCACAATAACAACATTCGCGACATGATTTCGATCAGCACGTAAAATTTCAAGGAAATGGATGTACTAAAATGGCATAATATCTTTGAAGAAACACAATTTTGAAATTAACTATAAAATATCTTACGATATTAAGTGGTGTACTTTTTGCAAGATGAACTTTAGCATTGTCAGCCTAGCTCTTTGTGAAGGGCGATCTGAAATGAACCACGTTAGTTGCAATTTTAAGATTCACCATAGGAATAAATAGAATTAGTCACAGGATCCAGACTAACATCATATCGTGTAGCTAAGTTCGTGTGTGATTTTTAGGAGTTCACAACCATAGTTTTTTCTCCAGTAGAAACATCATGTCTCTGCATCTTCATTTTACAACTGTTACAATTAAGTGTCATCAGTATTTTACAGCTGACAAACATTGCAGGACAACTTACAGTGCCTCTAATAGTATTTATAACATCGGCTCATTTGTAAAACAGTTTCAGTATCAACAGAAATGTGTAAGTATATATAATAATATCTGTTACTTAAGTTTCAAGCATCTTGCAATCTTCAGACAGAACTAAAATTTCCTTAGCTCAACAGTCTCTTTTATATGGTTTGGACATACCATTGTATTGTTTTCCTATAGGTAGAGCGTTTATTTAATAGCTTAGATTTGTCAGCATTGATAATGTGTAGCTTTTCTGATGTACACAGATTACATCGCTTGCTTATGTCAGAGTAACTCGATGCCTTGTCAATAATTAACCATGACACGTCAAAGACCCGGTCAAAGTTCTTAACAGACCAATTAAACTTTATTATATTACCATGCCCTGCCCGTCGCATTTTGATTGGTCGAGCTGAACCACGTGACTGACCACAAATACACAATAATGGTTCGTTTACATGCCCGTGAATATGAATAATAAGATTAACAACTCAAAGTATCGTAACTCTACAGCTCAAACATAAATCATAATCAATCACAAAATAAAATGGAGCACTTGTATGTCAAGTTGTGATACTTTTTTGAAAACATTTCCGGATTTGCCAATTTTTTACGGCGCGCGTTACAGTGCGTCGCGTATTGCTCAGTTTCTGGGGCCCAGTTGTCGTTCGCTCCTGAAATTTTCGGAAATTTTGACGGTTTTCTTGGGTTCGTTGATAATATAATGGAAATAACAGACTCCGCTCTGACCATTAACGTTTATTTGTGGGCGCGGGCTCGAGGAAAGCCAAATTAACGGGCTCGGCAAGCCTCGCCCGTTAATTTTTGGCTTTCCTCTCGCCCTTGCCCACAAATAAACGTTAATGGTCAGCGCGTCGCCCGTTATTTCTATAATAATTCAGTGCTGTTCTCATACTTTTTGTTTCGGAACGATTGCATGTGATTAGCTAAGCCCGTCTTGAAGGTGTTATCAGTGAGTCCGATGTAAACATTCTTCTTGTTGACTGTTGACTGTTAACTTGTTGAATGACGTAATTGTGTTACTTCTGTGTCGAATGGCTGTTTATATCTTGCGACAGTGCAGTGTATGATTGGTACTAGCCTACCAAAAATAGATCGTTCGACTATTCTGGGAGGAATACTATTATAAGGTAACGTTACTTATGTTATATTGTCATTCATGACTATGGAAGGGCGTTATTAATTGCCAAATGTGAGCTAAGGGCATGATCTCTCATGCATTTAACATATTGCCCTGTACATATCACATATTTTCCTAAGCATTTCACATTTTATACAGGGCACTTAAATCACTTAAATGCTGTTCCTCGCATTTAGGATGTTCGGACCTGCGCACGAGCTATGTTATAATGTGCATTTACAGTGCTGTCTTGGGCATTAAATATGATAGGATGGTCGTCCGCACTTATAGCAATAGCGCCTTTGAAAATAAAATATTCACTGAAAACGAAAACATATTCCGAAAATAGCAAATTTCATCATCCTTTGACGGAAACCAGCGTTCTACGGTCATTGCATGAACTTTTCCTGATGTTTTCGATGTTTTCGTTAATATCTCAAAACAATTTACCAATTCAACTTTATTAACATCGAGAGAATACGATAGTAAGCGCACACCAAAACGTCCGCTCTCTTGAGATGAATGGTGATTTCATAGTTCGTCTTCTTCAATATTTAAATCAGTACATACAGAGGTGATATTTCGATACGATGAGCAGACCACTACAAATACATGTACATACAGTACAGTAACAGGATATACCCCAAGGAGAAAAAGTCAAGTAACTAGGAAGGTTTGTTTTTTGTTTTTTCTTTCCGCCTACAAATGGTTATAAGTCGATGTTATTTCCGATTTGCACTGTTCTATATTTAGACATATTTTCGTTCCGCCTAAAAAAGGAAATGAGTACTTACGTTGTCATTTTTATTTGCGCCTTAAGGGTCACTAGTTTATGGTTCTGGGTGTGTATATCAATCATTCAATTACCACGTAATCAATTGCGTGACCACACATAAAGCAATTATTGTCACGTCAAGCTATTGGTGCAGTAAGTCACACCGGTTTATGTTTTAAAAATGTTTCAAGTGGTTAAACATACAACTTCTTCCTCTGATTAGTGTTTGGCAATCGCTCATTTTTTAGGTTTTTGGTGCGTACTCCTTGCTTAGCAATTATTACAGACGGCTACTGGTTATAAATAATACTACACAAGCAGACAAGTTACAAACTATAAATAGTTGATCTGAACCTAGCTTTACTTAAAGTCAATACGCAAAGGAGAACAAATCACATGACAGGGAAATTGTACGCGTGGTTTGCTTTTATTTCCTCTTTGAATGCTTCTTATTTAAGGCGAGGCGCGTACATATAATCAGTTGCACACTACTCAATTCAAGGTTCACAAATACCAGGAAGGTGTCGAAACAAGGTAAAGTGACTTACGTTATTTTGTTGATCAAACTGGTTTGTTTTGAGACGTAAGTAAAACAGATTGTAAGCAATGGTTTTCTCCTTGGTTGATGTTCCCATTTCTCCGTTCTGTCCTCACAGCTCACCAAAGAATAATAATATCATGTGCTTGCCTGTTGGGCTTAGAGTATTCGTTATTCTTGTTGCCCACCAACACAGAGTTAAGTTGCGCTAGGATTGTCACACGCCAATCTATCATATCATATATTTGGAAGCTGTAAATGCCTGAGTGAAAGCCATGCTTGTGCACATTTCAAAATAGATGGGTTTTTTTCCTTGCTCTTTTTATGACTTTTCCCTGCATATTGTACCCGGACATTGCACTTTGTCTTGTAAGGCGTTAAAAGTAATTGAATTAGATTTAATTGGTAACAGTGATATAGGCGCCTTACAATCAAATGAAAAGGCAAACTTATCGGTCTATACCAATGTACTTTGATTTTTGAAGGAATAAAGAAAAATCAAAACCTTGAAAATGCTCTCGGTGATATTACTTTGAATGAATCCGAATAACAACATTTCCAGACACCGATTGTCTACAAATCAATATTGAAAACAGTCAGATAGGCGGTGTGAGAGAATAAGGTATTAAGATAAAAAGTGCGAAAAAAAGTTGAGAAAGCTGTCTAGACTCATGACATTTCATCACCGATTGAGCAAATTTGAAAGTGGCTATCCCTAGAATGTTGTTGAATAGCAGTAAAGATAAAGACAGTAATGAAAAGCATGAGTGAAGAAGATTCATCATACGCTAATTTTCCCCCCTCTCTCTCCCTCTCTTTCTCTCTCTCTTTCTCTCTCTCTCTCTCTCTCTCTCTCTCTCTCTCTCTCGCTCTCGCTCTCGCTCTCTCCCCTACAGATTATATAACAGCATGGAAGAATCGATGCAACAACCACTTCTTGAGGGTGTAGGCAAATGACCTCAAGGCTGTAAACACTGGCCACTTGTTGTTAGATTCTTTCTATCGGTGCTCAGCTACCCAGTGGCATGCCCAAATCGAAAGTGCATTGAACACGCATCGATATCCCTTGACAGTACAGAGTTCAGTATGATGCCATTGTTGGTACACTCTGACTGCAACAGTAACAGCAGTAACAGCGAGACTGGAAATGGATCGCATTACGGTTCTACTACTAATGCTGAAAACTGTCCTGTGTGTCAGAGTCTCAATCCACCATGCAATTCTAATGTTCAAAGTAAGGACAAGTTTTTCTTCACTGTTCCTTGTTTCTTACCTATTTACGTTACACATGAACTGTTTAACAAAAACTGTTGCCGTAAATTTCCAGTAAAGTTATTGTTGACATCTCACTTGACTCGACCAGATGACAAAAAATGTCAGAGAGGAAGCGGACCAGTTTCTTCATTTGTCACAAAGTCATTTCAGTCAGTCAGTCAGTGTCAGCACGGTCTGTAAGTAAGTAACTGCTAGTCGTCGGTCAGTCAGAATGCTAGACCATCACTCAGTCCTGAAGTAATTTATTTTAATTCATTTTATTTTCATCCATCATTACAGTTGAGGTACCCATTACCCGCTACCCAATGGAGCAATGAGGACTAACGTGCCTTTCTCAAGGGCACAACACCGTGCTGGAGTCTCCGACAAACTCACCATCCTCTAATAGTGAGTTCGTTACTCCAGCACGGTGTTGTGCCTTGCTCAAGGGCACAACACCGTCCTGGAGTCTCGAACTTACCATCCTCTAACAGTGAGTTCGTTACTCTGGACTTGCTTAGTCTCGAACAATCCTCTGATAGTGAGGTACTCTAACCACTACTCGATGGTGCCTCCCATAAAAGTCATGTTGTTCCAGACTTTGTCCTCAACAAACTCATATATGTCCACGTTTTACATCAATATGAATGGAAAATACTCGTGGTTTTAATAGCTTTACCATGTCATGGTTAAGAAAACTTTGTTGGTCTCTTTTTTCACAGTCCAAGGACGTGGAAGAGCTTGGAAGATCCGTATGCTATGGTTTGCAGTGCTCTCTGCTCTTTTCACCATCAACTACGTGCAACATCTTGTCATCTCGTGGGCAAAATCCCAGTTTGTCCTCTACATACTGTCATATTCTTCATATTTCGGACCGATAGTCGGGATTGTCGTCTACCGTCTGATAGCCTGCCACATCAGATGTCCTCCAACCGGAACAAAATCGTTTTATGCAATGACCGATGAAAATGTCTTAAGTCTCTTGCATCGCGTAGATCTCAGAGATATGAAACTACACGGCATCTGTTTCTTTATTGGCCCAACGATAAACGCCTTGCTTATCACGTCGTTCGAAATTTACCACGTCTCAACAAACTGCCCAAACTTTGACGGTTGGGGCATGGTCGCATACATAAGTGAAGTTATCGGTTTCTTTGTCTTTGCCGCTTTCTGGTACCTGGTTTTGCTCATGCGCAAAGCCCTAGAAAGAGATCTGAAATCAACGTGTGCCTTTCTCAAATTACATGCATCGGACAATTCCGTTAGTAGGCACCGCCTTATGGAGAGTTTTGTCGAATATTCGAGACTAGATCACTTAATTTCTTGTTGGATGATTTTCCAAATAGCCATAAACACTTTCAAACTTTCTTGTCACGTGTATTGGAACTTTCACTTGAACAGCTACGAGGGTCAGTTAATCGCACTCAACTTGTTAAATATACAGATTTGGTTACAGGTTTCAATGTTTTTTATATTTCCCCTTGCTGCTGCTGATGGTCTTAATATTAAATACGTTTGGTTGAAGTTTATGGCTTTAGTTGAGTACGAACAAGGTGAACGTGGCTACTGGCCCTCCTTTAAGATGCTCAAACACCTGAAACCGGTCAAGAGCAATGTTTTTCTTAGTCTTGCCTTTTCAGTCCTTGGGGTGTTTTTGTCCCTTCAGTTGAAAGGCCAGTGGAAGAGATTTTGGACAGCGGATTCAATTTGTTACACTATAAATGACTGAATTGTATATGAAGGTAATTGTCAAATATATATATGTTACATTTGTGTGATTGACAAATTTCATGCATTTTGGATTGTCATGGTCTGTAAGACGTTGTTTTGAGATGTTGATTATACCCTCCCCTTAGAAGTCACAATTGTAAGTAACAAAATTCAAATAAACCATAGTGGCTTACAGGTAAATCTGTTTGTTTTTGTAACATAAATGTTTTATTCCTCCTCCAAGACAAAATTGTTAGATGTAAAAATTAATTTCCATAATGTATTCAGAAAAAACGGGATATGCAACGGAACACAAAGTTTCCCTTGCAGAACGTATAGTTTGAAACTTTCGGGGCGAAGATTTTAATATTTCAGCAATTAGGCTAAAATATGACATTTTGAACACAAGATACGGTATTAGCAGTAGATAAATAGACAAGTACTTCCATTTAAGTACTTCCATTTAACATTAAATGAATCGTGTACTCAAAGGTAGGGGTGTTGCTTTTTTACTGTATCTTAAATTGCTGCGGCAGTTTTTGATTTGATGCCTCCGGGTTTGGCTAGAGTTAAGCAAACTTTGTAGGTGATGATCTGCAGGAAACCACTATATTAAACTTGTGTAGAGTAGTGTAAGATAGTGCATCCCTCAAGAGACTTGTAGTGCAACGATTGATCCCTTGTAGCTGTCACTTTGAATCCTTGACTATACCTTAGCGCATGTATTCAACATCTCCTAGATATTTTAATACGTGAATTGTATATTAAATTTACGATGTGTTGCATTTTCGCTATCTTTTTTTTTTTGCATATTATTGTAGTGTTATTCGTCAAACACGGCGAACTTTTGTAAGCTACGAACATCAATTATAGCCGTCAATATTTCACGATTTTCCGTCATTTTCTTAAACTTTATGTAAATACGTATACACTTAAATTACGAATACCCTTAATAAATATAACAAGAAACATCCATTTGTTAGTACGTTTTCTTGATTAGAGCACCCTACGTGGTAATACAAAGCTGCATCTGAAGTTCCGAGGAGTTCAACCAAAGATATGGGAGATTAAATGAGTTGAATGCTAAAATTCATATGTGAATTTAAAGTTTGCATACCATGCTGCGAATGGTCCTGTGATATGGAGGCACAAACAGTAACACAGCAGCTATTAAAGTACATGATGAAAAAAGAGGAGTCTGCAACTCCTTCTGGAATACACGAACACTTTCAGTGATCTTCAAATGTTGGGAATTTGTCCATGTTTCACCAAAAGAAAAAGGTAGATACTTTGAATTAGGCTCCACTTTTCGTAGGTAACTTTAGCACCTCGCACTCACGATTACAGTAGAACTGCTAAAGAGGATTTGCCACGCAACCAAATCATAAGAATGATAGCACGATCGTCATGTCTTGCTTAAGAGACGTTATTTTAAGTAAGTAAGTAGGCTGATAGAATAAAGCTTTTTCTGTTTCGATTTGCAATATACTATTAAAGCGACAGGAATTGGCAAGATCGCGATGTGACTGTGAAAGTTGCGAGCAATGAATCAATTCAGTGGAAGTCGGTGTACTCTAAAGTTACTGGTTGCTAACAGCTCCAGCAATAGGCATTTTATAATGGAAAAAATAACATAAAACAGCATTGAATATGCGATTGTTTTCTTCCATTTCAAATGGCTGTATACTCCTGGCGACAGTGCAGTGTATGATTGGTACCAACCCACCACAAAATCGATGGTTAGACTATACCGGGAAAATGTTAAAAGGTATAACATTACTTATATTACATTGTCAGTCATGAGAATGGAAGGCCATAAGTGCTTTAAGTGAATTAAAATCATGACCTCATTTCACATGTTGTCTGGTGATTTTGTCCTTTGCAATTAACATGTTGTCGAGGATACTTAAATGTTGCGCTTGTCATTTAGGATGTTTTCTAGTCCATGTACAATGTTGTATATCTGTGCATTTACAAAGTTCTCCTGGGCATTTATCATGACTGGTGGAGGTCGTCTTCTTGCTCGTGCATCCAATTTCAGAGCTATAGCGACACAATAATATTTTTACTGAAAACGGGGAAATAACCTGAAAACGCTTTCCAAGTTACATAATCTTTTGTCGTAACCAAAGCTATTGCACGCAAGTTTCCAGTTTTTTTGAAAGACATATTTAAAATCTAAATGAAGTTTATCAATTAAATTTTTGTTAGGTGGATATGTTTACAAAGGAGAGAATCAGATGGTAGGTGCATACTTAACCGTTGACCAAAGCGTCTCCTCTCTTGAGATATATCATGATTTCATAGTAACACATGTTTAATATCTAAATCAATGCAGTCTGTGAAATTTCGACACTATATGAATGTACAGTTACGGTAAGTGGATATATTCAGATAAACTAAAGTATTAAGGTGGTTTATATTTTTTGTTTTTGTTCCGCCTTCCGCCTTCAAATGGAAAACTCGATTTAAATCATTTCCGCCTTATTGTATATTTATGTTTATTTTCTTTACGCCTAGAGAATGTTATGTGTACCAAGTTGTCATTTTTATTTGCGCTATAAACGGGTTATTTATACCGTATTTTCCGACCCGAAAGGGTCACTTGTTTATGGCACTGGCAGCTGGGTGTATATATATCAATCATTCGATTACTATACAATACATTTATTCGACTACACTTGAAAATTATTTAATGTCACACGGTTTCTACGTAGCTCACACTTGTTTACTTTTAGAAAATTACTCAGAGGTCAAAGATCAAACCTCTCCCTACCGGGGTGACAGATCGCTCATTTGTCAGGTTTTTGGTGTTAACTCTTCCTTTCACAATTATAGATGGCTATTGTTGAAATATTATTGGACCAGCTGAAAAGTTACAAGCTCTAAATAATTGCTCGGAATCACGAGTTACTTTAATTCAACATGCATGCCTTTGGAGAACAAAGCACATTACTCATTAACTGTATGCGTGGTTTGCTTTTCTTTTCGCCGCAAATGGTTGAAAGATCCGTCGGTCGATGGCGCTCGCTATGGTCCCTCTGTTGAACGAGGGGAGAGCGTAGAGAGCGCCCTCTAGCGACGAATCTTTCAGTCTTAGGTGAAGCGTGTGTATAAGAATCAGTAACTCACTTCTCAAACGGTTCACAAATACTAGGAAAGTGTTAACACAAGGTAAAATCACCTACTTTATTTGCCGATCAAACTAGGTTTATTTACGCATGAGAAAAACGGATTGTATGCAGAATTTTTTTGCTGATGTTCAAGATTTTCTGCTCTATTCGATAAAATTATTGATGCTTTCCGAGCAGCACATCAAATATTAATGATGCCAATCGCTTCCTGTTGGGCTCCTGGTAGTCGTCAGTCCTGCTACCCCGCCGACGACGAGCCATGTCGTGTTTGGATCATCATTCACCAATCTATCATCTAAGGGACCGTTCAGTTTTTACGGCCGAAGGGGGGCGGGCAAAATCCAGGGGTGGGTCATCATAATTTTGGAATCCACGAAGGGGGGGGGGGTCATCACTTTTTCACTGGTAGGAAAGGGGGGTCACCACATTTTCAAAAACATAATACCTACAATAAAGTTCACTTTATGTCATGGCCATGATCGACCCTCTTTACCGGCGGGCCGCCTTCGGCGGCCCACTACAATAAATATATACTTTATGTATTACCCATGACCCTCTTAACGGGCAGACGCCTTTGACGGCCCACTCCAATTAGGTTTACTTCATGCAATGGCCATGATCGACCCTCTTTACCGGCGGGCCGCCTGCGGCGGCCCACTACAATAAATTGACTTTATTGTAATACCGCATGACCATCTTAACGGCCGGACGCCTTCAGCGGCCATGGTCAGTAAAGTTTACTTCGTGCAATGGCCATGATCGACCCTCTTTTTACCAGCGGGCCACCTTTGGTTGCCCAATAGAATAAAGTTGACTTTACGTAATGGCCCATGACCCTCTTAACCGGAGGGCTGCCTTTGGCGAACCACTCAATTAAAGTTTACTTTGTATAATGTCCATGGACATAAGTTTATTTATTTATTTATTTATTTACTGGCTGGGAACAACGGGCTTTCGCCCAATTACAGTTCCAGCAAAAGAAAAAGAAACTAACAAAGAGCACAACAATGAAACAAAGACAGTAACAACAATTAAAAAAACAATCATTGGTAAAAAATACAGATCTAAAAAGAATAAACATTATTAAATAAAAATCTGCGAAATTGCCCATAGTTACAATTAAAAATATCAAAAGTCTCATTGTTTAAAATACTATTCAAATTTTTCATAGTTCTCTGTAAAAATGCTGAGGAATGAGCAATGACTCTTGATACATTAGGTTTAAAATGTTGTTTTGAGCGCAGAGTGCGAGAAGGCACATGCAGACAGATACGCTCTAGAATTTCGGAGCTGTTATAAAAAGAGAACATACATTTGTAAAAGAAGGTGGCATCCATAAAACACCTACGCTCTTGTAGAGATGGGATTTTGAAGAAGGTACAGAGTTGGTTGTAGTAGCCAGATGAGTAGGTTATGCCAGTTTTACCGCACAAGTATTTGAGAAATTTACACTGAACTCTTTCGAGACGGTGAATGAGATACAGCTGGTGTGGAGACCATACTTGACTGGCATACTCAAGCTGGCTCCGGACAAGTGTTATATACAGGGTTTTGAGAGTGTTGACATTGCTAAAATTACGTGAGTTACGTTTTATAAAACCTAGCAGCTTGAAAGCTTTTACAGTAATTATATTAATGTGCGCAGAGTAGTTTAGATTTTGGGTGAGAAGAACACCAAGGTCTTTAACTGATGTTACTCTGCATAAATTGTCACCATTAATACTATAATCATACATAATGTGAGTTTTCTTGTTCGTAAAGGAAATAACCATACATTTTTTAAAATTCAGTTTTAGTTTCCATGTCGTGCACCATCTCTCAATGTGGTTAAGGCCTTGCTGGAGAGAACTGCAGTCCGAGTTGTTAGAAATTTGCCTAAACAATTTTGAGTCGTCTGCATACAATGACATGAAACTTGAAACTGAAGAACTAATATCATTAACATAGAGAACAAATAGAAGCGGACCTAACTGAGACCCTTGAGGTACACCAGAAGTTACTTTACTCCATGAGGAGAAGTGCCCATTAAGTACCACACGCTGCACTCTATTACTAAGATATGAGTAGAACCAATTCAAAATGTTACTATGAATGCCAAAGTGGGAGAGTTTATGCAGTAGAAGTCTATGATTGACTGAGTCAAAGGCTTTACTGAAATCAAGGTAAATAGAATCAACTTGGCCACGATCATTAATAACTCTGGATAAATGGTCTGTGTAAGAAACAAGGTTGGTGACAGTGGAGCGCCCCCTGACAAATCCGTGCTGATTGTCGGCCAGTGCATTTTGCACGTGATTATAAATGTGGGGAAAGACAGCTTTTTCAAAAACTTTACTAAAAATAGGGAGAAGTGAGATTGGCCGGTAATTACAGGCCTCATTACGAAGGCCAGATTTATAGACCGGAACAATATTACCTCTTTTGAACAGAGACGGAAAAACACCAGTCTGAAGTGACTTGTTAAAAATCAACGTAAGCGGTAGGGCAAGCGGTTGTGAACAAGTACGAATGACTCTGGCGGGTATCCCATCAGGACCTAGAGCCTTATGAGGGTTTAAGTTGTTCAAAATGTTAGTCACTTCATCAACAGTAATAATGACATTGTTTAAACAATCGTTAACAAAAGGTTCGCATTCAGGGACAACATCACAATTATCAGTACTAAAAACAGACTTAAAATACCTATTAAAAAGTTCAGCCATATCGGGTGGTGTAACAGCACTGATCCCGTCATGCGTAAGAGACGTTGGGAAAGAACGTTAATTGCGTCTATTATGTATGAAAGACCAAAAGCGTTTACTATTTGTTACTATTTGATCTTGTACGTCATCGAGGTAATCATTGTATGCAAGCTTCTTGGCTTGTTTAAATTCCTTTCGTAGTGTTTTGAATGCTGTGTACGCGTCTTCCGTTTTTTATGCTTTGTATCGTTTGTGTGCTTCATTTTTTTCTCTTAACAGACATATAATATCAGATGTAAACTAGTGCGGATATTTTCTTGGGCGAATTTTAATTTTTGGAACGCAGTCGTCGATGCACGCAGTCAACATGTCGTAGAATAGATCTGTTGTTTCGTCGATGTTGTTTGTTCCTCTGAGTTAAATCCATGGACACATGCTGATAAGATCCCGAAGATGGTCAAAATTAGCTTCACGATAATTATGTATCGATCACTCCGGACATTTAACACCTTTTGCAGTGTCAGGTATGTTGATGGAGCAAGATAATGCGAGATGGTCTGATGAAACAGCTGGATCAGTTGTAGAGACCTGAACGCAATCAGGGTCGTTACACAATACCAAATCCAGTTGATGGTTATTGCAAGTGTTAAATGTACTGACTTGGAATAAATTATATTCATTGAGCATTTCAATGAAAAGGTTGGAGTTCCGACTACTCCAAGAAGAAGGTTGAATATTATGGCCGCCATTAGTCTTGTCCCAAGTAATGTCCGATAAATTAAAATCACCACAAATGAGGACTTGGTCATCGGGTTTGCAAAGTGAAAGTACATTTTCAAGTGATTTCTCCAGCTCATCCAGCACTGACGACGGTGAATTTGGTGGAATGTACACAGCTGCAATATACATGTTGATCTTACGTAGAGCGACTTGCACCCAGGCAATCTCCATGTTAGTTTCGATGTCCATTCGACGGATGGAAATGAGATCATGTCGGATGGCTAACAGTACACCACCACCCCGTGTCTTTTTGCTGTTATCTGCTGATCTGTCTCTTCTGTGGATCAGGTAAAATTGATCCATTATTTCTGAGTCAAAGATATCATTCCGTAGCCACGTCTCCGTCAGTATAACTATATCGAAGTTGTGTTCACTGAAATGGACATTCACGTCGTCAAGTTTTTGTACAATGCTACGACAGTTCTGGTAGTAGAGCTGCAATTTCGGGCGATTACTGTTACTTACTGGACCAGGGTTTTGTTGAATATCACCACTAAGTAGGAGACGGAAACTTGCACAGTGATTTGCATAGTATGGCAGTGGCCCACCATACTTACATGTACTTCGATAGCGCTGTTCGATTCCCGTACATTGCAGAATTACCAGTTGGTTGGTATAAAAGTTTGCATCACCAGGAACTTCTTGCCAGAAAGTTACCCATTTGTCAGTATTTACCGTGCATTTTACGAAACATAAAACGATGAAAAAGGCGGAAAGTGTCAGAGCCTGACTGGGTGCGTGTCGACCCGTCGACGCCATTATGCAAAAAAAAAAAAAAAAAAAAAAATGTCCATGGAAATGAAGTTCAAAATTGCCTTACAGTCGTCCTAATGAACAGACGTTTGCATGGATGTGGCTGAGAAGTTTGTGCACTTTCATCTCTGCTACACGAATAAAGTGCGCTGCGTACCGGAGTTCAAATCCAAACCGTGCGGGTAAATTTGACATATGGGTTTGGTTATTTTTCAGCCGGGCCGGGGGGGGGGGGGGGGGTCATCAAATTTTTTCGTCTGACAAAGGGGGGTCATCATTTTTTCGCGAAAAATTTAGGGGGGTCTATATTTTTTTGAACACCGGCGACAAGATTTTGCCGCCCCCCCCCCCAGGCCGTAAAAACTGAACGGTCCCTAATAGGAAGCTGTAGATGCCTGATTGAATTCACGCTCATGCAAACACCGTGCAAATTAAAAATCGATGGTGGTAATATTTTTCTATGTTTTTAATGACTTTTCTATACGCAATGTACCAAGACATTTCACTTCCTTTTGTGAGGCATTCAAAGTAACTCAATTGATTTTATTTTGTAACACTGATGTGTGCGCTTTTCAATGAACATCCTAAGCGAACGATACCGCTGTACTTTGATAATTGAAGGAAATAAAAAAATCAAAACCTGAAATACCTTACCCTCGTGTGACCGTACACAAATCCGATCAACAACATTGCCAGATACCAGAAATCAGGCATCTACAGCGTCCCATAGGCGGCATCATGGGCCAGTGGCTAGAACAGTGGACGCACGATCACAGGATGGAGAGTTCGGCATGGCTATGGCGTTGTGTCCTTGAGCAAGGCACTTTAGCCTTATTGATTCTCCCCACCAAGGAGGTGATGGGTACCCGGTAGGAAAGTGGCTTAATGTGTGCGTTTAGCTTAACTGCGCTGATTGGCTGCACATGTGAGGTGCTGTTTGCTCCCCAGAGTTGAGCGGTATCAAATTAAGTCCAGTGACAAGGAATAAAACACAATAGTAAGCATAAGTATTTGTGGATATGTGTGCTATATAAGACCCATTATTATTAACCTATCAATCAATATTCCAAGGCATTGAATAAGTGGTATCAGATAGCAAGGTATTTTACCAAAATGGGGAAAAGTTGTCGTAACTGATCACATCTACTCTTTAGCAAAAGAGAGAGGCCATCCCTAGAAGTTTGTCAGAGGAGCGGCAAAAGCATAAATGACAATGAAAGCCTGTACAACAACGTTAATGTCTGGCTTATCAACAAATTCTGTGTGTACTTTAGAAGAAAACGTGTGTTATGAACGTGCAAGTGTAAACGGTCAACCTAAAAGACCTGTATGAAAAAAAGACAATCATAAACGCATGCAACAATCACTTCTTGAGAGCGTAGATAAAGAACTTCAGGCTGCAGTCACTCGCTATTTCTTGTTAGATTATTTCTGTAAGTGCTCCGTTATATAGCGATATGTTCTAATTGGAAGTGCGTTGAGCATGCGCACAGTGAGTGAGGCTTCCCAAAACTCCCCTTGATTTGTTCACTCAGACATTTTTTGCTAAAGGCTTTTTCAATTTTATCAGTCAATTTTTAACTTACAATTTAAGTTCAGGATTATTTGTTAAAACTATGTTCCAAAATTATTGATTATGCTTATAATTCAAGGGTAAATTGATTTAGAAGTCGATGTTTGGAGGTGCTAAAAATTGCACACTTGTCATGATAAAGTTATCAGCAACTAAGATGGTCTCATCATACCACCTGTCAGACATGCAAATTTCCTTTGTTACGAACATTAAAAAAATCTTTCTTTTGCCAACACAGATGAAATTTATTCCCTTAGTTTCCTTGAAAATATTGTGTATGGCTGTCAAAAATCTGCTATCTCCTCCGCGGAAAAGGGGTTGATCTTCTCATTATTCACAGTGTGAAATCAAAAAATTATAATGCTCAGAACTATGTTGCCAGAATTTTGAAATATGGACCGAGTTTTTCTGTGTACAGAAGAAATTTGCTTCAGTTCAGTGAGTGATCTCCCTTTGTACAGATTATGGAGAATTGTGGGTAGCCTCACTTACTGTGATGCGTAGATGTCCCTTGACAGTGCAGGGTATATAGTACGCCATTGGTGGTACATTCTGACTGCAATAGTAACGACGAGACTGGTTATGGATCGCATTACGGTTCTATCATTAAAGCCGAATTTCCAAAAGCTGTCCCGTGTCAGAGTCTCAATCCACCGTGCAATTCTAATGTTCAAAGTTAAGACAAGTTTTCTTCACTGTTCCTTGTTCCTTACTTGTTTCTTACAAAACAGATGTTCAGGTATTGCTAACATTGAATTCGCCGCGACAAGGTGACAATAATTATGAGGTAGAGAGAAAAGGAACGAGTTAATTTATTTCTCAGTAAGTCATTCATTTCAGTCAGTCAGTGTCAGACTCTGTAGGAAAGTCACAGCTAGTCAGACAGTTGGTCAAAATTCCGGTCAGTGGCTGAGTCCTGAAGTCACGTTGTTACAGACCCGTTTTCATTATTCGTGGCAACGTTGTTTTCGGTGATTTCAGTCTATAATTCAAGTCGAGTAGACAATTGACGACAAAAGTAACAAAACATATAGCAGCTGATGGTGAACGGGGATTTCATTTCGACTTGGCTGAATTTGTCCTTATCAAACTTATATAAGTTCATGTTTCACATCAACATATTCGAAAAATATTCGATTTCAAAAGCGTTCGAACATTTCATGGTTGATTTTGTTGGGTCTCTTATTCCACAGAAGAGACACGTGGAAGAGCCTTTAAGATCCTCATACTATGTTTCTCACCGCAGCAAGAATTTGCAAAAGTGTGATCTCATAAATGCCTTAAACGCCACTGTATTTGCTGCCATAGCAAACAATTCTGTTTGTTCGTGAAACTAGCTAACCTAACTTATTTTCATTTTATACGTTTCTGGCATTACCTGTCTGCATCACCTAAAACTAAAGCTTCTGAAATCTTAAGCGTTTTAAATGCAGAAATCCACCACAATGAAAATATGGTTGACCGGCTGAGACGTGTATGACACAATATCACCCAGTAATAAGTTCTGTGAGGGTTGTTGAGTGACGATGATCTTACACATCACCTTTTCAACTTAATTATTGAAAGAACATGATTCAGCTGAAACATAGTTGCAAAAAACACGATTGGCACTAATTTTAGTTACTTGGGAGGTGAAGTAATGCCAATTTAATCTACAAATCAATCTCATCTGCTTTTCTTTTTATATTACACACTTGTTTTTATGTGTAAATTGTATTATTGCAACATTCAACTATCTTGCACCTAACACTTTTGAGAAATTTAAAAAATATAAAAATCCAATTATCCCAAATTCGTTCCAATCGTGTTAAATGTAAGCAGTAACTTGTCACTTTTTCGTAAAATATTGCAATCCTTCATTCCTTATTGCAATTTTATGATGATGAATATGTCAAAGTCTTTGGTAAAAATAGCTTACGAAGTAAAGAGGAAAATCAGGATTGAGATTGGAATCTCAACTATTTCAGTATGTGTAATCTAGTTAACATTTGAGCTACATGTATTTCGAGCATAATCAAATACCGTACAAGTAGTAGTAAAGCTTTCCTGTTCAACATTAACCACATTACTGAAATGTACCGGACAAAACAGCTGTTGTTCTCTTGACAATCAATACATCACATTGTCTTTACATTTGAAACATTCAGTTTCGGCAAGAGTTAAACCAGAGTTTGGTGACCAACAAGAAAACAGTACTTTAAAACTTTGTGTACGGTTGCGCAATCCAGACACGGACTTTAATTGAGTGAATCAATCATTATACTGTCACTTTCTAGTTTTCTTGACGCGACAACAGTGCATCAATGCAACGTTCTGAGATTGTATTGTAGGCTGTAGGTTAGAGGGGGTCTACGTGCACCCTCCTCCCTACAGGATAATAAACCTGCATTTTTCAAAACTTTTGGATCTCTAGAATACGAAAAGAGAAATAAAGAGCTTCACTAATGATACCAAAGAAGCCAGGTTATGTTCGAAAATAAGCTCAATAGATGACTTACAAGGAGACAGGTTTGAGAAAAATGCACGTGGGTAGCAAAATCGTAATTTTGCGATTTCCTTCAAAACATGTCCGTAACAGCTATTGCATCCCTATATTGTTTCTGTTAAAATTCCATTTCATATTATATGGGTCCCAAAGCTTCTGAAAAATACAGGTTTGTTATCCTGTGTGCGGAGGGGGTGCACGTAGACCCCCTCTAGCCCACGGACTATTTTTGCATGCATTTCAATATCTGCAAGATTTATCCACTTTCCAACATGTCTTGTGTATTTTAGCTAGACTAGTTCAAGTTCTGCCTTTAGATATCACCCGTCATGATGAAGCATGACGAACTGCACTAACGTGATTGATTTAGTTTGTTGACAGGTGCAAGACTAGTTTTTTATTCGATTTTTATGTCCTTTTTATGTGTTGCTCGTTCATACAGTCTGCGACGTTGAGGTAATTTTGCGTTGCCTCAAGTCGTTTTTCATCGTATGTCGCCATATGCATTAAGTCGGTGCAATCTGAATAGTGTCGGATACGAGTGCCACAATTTAATGTGTAACTACATAGTTTTCATCTTTGAAAAGTTGATTCAGTGTTCGAATTGACGATTCACAATGTTCTCCCTTCGATGTGTATCTTTTGAAGTATTTAAAGCCCCAGTGCTGCTAACTTTTGATGATAATTTCACCATTTTTATTTTGAATATGAACCATAATTCCTTGTTCTTCTCCCCAAAGAATGTTGATATACACAGTATCCAGCTTTTCAACTCAGCCCCTATGGTTGTAAACTGCATTGTTATTGTTGAAAACTGACTTCTGGTCCGGACTAGAATTCAAATGTAAACAATAACAATGCATTTTACACATATAGACGCTAAGTTGACAAGCTAAATAGTGGGTGTTTCAACATTCTTTGGGGAGTAGGATAAGAAGTTGCAATTGATTTAAAAGAAAAATAATGAAAAAAACCATCAGAAGTTAGCAGCACTGGGGCTTTAAGTAATAGCTCAGGGTGAGAATGAGTTTGTAACATATAAACAAATTACATCATACTCATATCAATGTAATTCGGCTTTTGCTTTAATCGATGAAATCACGCCGCCACATTTTATTTCCACACAAAATGTCAAAAAAGTACATTGTTTACAATATTTAGTGACAATAAGCTATATGATAAAACCTCTAGTAGGACCCTGATAGGGGTTCCGCGGAAATCGGTCGTACAGATTACGGGCCCTCGCACGATCGGCCTTTCCGCTGTACAACCTCCGTCCGCGAAACCCGTACTAGGACAGTAAGAATCATTGTAAACCTACAGTTCGTATAATCGGACCACTTCTCCTACGGAAAATATAGCAAACACTGGCACCATCACCTTGTTTCAAGCATGTTGAAAGCCCGACTCTCTCATGTCTAAGCAAGCAGGTGGCAGCAAGCTCTTTGTGTTTGGATTTGTCGCAGCAATATCTCATAGGACAGTTTTTTTTGTTTCCCTTCAAATCGACCCGGACGGAAAAGCTTGCATAGTACCGATGGAAACGGTTTATGATTCGACCCAATCCCTTATCCTGCCAAGTACTAGTCATCATCAGGTCAAGTTGGTTAAAACCATGCTATCATAACAAGTTTATGTCCCATTTGGTGCGTTTAAACAAAGATATAAGGTCCCAAAAAGTCGAAACCTTCTGTGACATATGTCAAGTAGTTGAATATACTCTAGGCTTTGGCTCAACACTAATTTTATTTCCTTACTTGTCAGATTTTGGAAAGTACTACTGCCTGGCAGGATATGCACTGAAACTGTAACAATTAAACTCGTTCATTGAACTCCAGCGGTGAAATGCGCCAAGCATGGAGAGAGAGAGAGAGAGAGAGAGAGAGAGAGAGAGAGAGAGAGAGAGAGAGAGAGAGAGAGAGAGAGAGAGAGAGAGAGAGAGAGAGAGAGAGAGAGAGACTGTGGACAAAAGGTAAGCATATCAATGCAAGAGACTACAGCGAGATGCGTTTAATGACATTGAAAAGATCAGAAACTTTGGAAATTAGACGTTAAAATACCTTTTTTATGATACTCAGAACAATTTTCAAAAACTGAAAATTTTTGTGTAGCACCACTTTTTACGTATCATATTTTGAGTTGCCCCTTCTGATCAGCAGATTTTGAGTGACCCCTCCAATTCTTCCGACTTCCCCAGTTAGGGCGACATTTTTTATTTTTGTGTTTCTCATCTTCCAACCGACCGTAAATTTCAGCTCCGACATGAAAATAAAAAACCTTTTTTATTTGCGTCGTCTCTGAGGCGATCATCTTAGCAACAGCACCACCATAATCAAATTGTGAGATTGCAGCGACTCAGACTTAAAGGGCAGAGAGCGCAGAACACTGAACTGAAAGACAAGAAATTGAAGTGACTGAATGGACAGAACATTGAAGTGAAACAAATACCCCTTTTTGTACTTAAAAATTGTAGAGACTGAATGGACAGAACATTGAACTGAAACAAATACAGGGGTTTTTTTGGTACTTGTTTTTTTATTGCGACCGCCCGCCCTGCCCGAGTATTCCTCTGGAGATGAGAAACAAAAAATAAAAGGGTCACCCTTACAAACGATGACGCGCTACTTAAATAACAGAAGGTCAAATTCGTACTGACCTCGAACGACCATGCCAGACGGGATGTCTGACACGGTATGCAAATAAATAAAACGAGGTCAGCAACACCAAACGACCTCATTCACGATTAAAAACAGACACGGGACATGCTGATTGCTAGGTTTAAGCTCCTGGAACCTGACCTACTGGGTAAGTAACAGTCGAAAAACACCTAAAACATGTTCGAAAGTGAAGTATTTGGCAAGGCTACTGCAGAGATCAGTGATTCGAACGAGTGCCCAATTTTCATACGACCACCACTTGACGATCATATTCACTCTGTCTGGTTAACTGATCAAGTCCAATACGCAGTTTGATATATTCGGAATAACAAGCAGCAATCGACGATGACCATTACAAGCGTTTACGCTTCATTATTTTACGCACCTAGTGGAATGAACTTTGTCATTTAGTCATAGAAGCATGGCAGACCACGATCCCTCTATACGCTTTATTGTGAATTTAAATACACGAGGTCACTCATCAAACAGAAACACAGAGTGTGTACGAAGACCCATGGCAGCGCCCATGGATTTTTGTACATCCGTGGTAGGCCTAAGGAGTTTCATAGGAACCAGTTTGTAAGTAGTATAGCCACAAACTGATAATGTCAAATTGCCGTACACAAAACACATCGACGCCTTGAAATTATGGCACTGTGTATTGTGTACGGGATTTGACGTCATCAGATTAATTACCACTTATAAAATGGTATCGATTCAAAAGGCAGGTTTCAATCATGAGTAATTGAACCACGATCACACTTTGAATATATAAGTACCCTTAGTGGAGAGAAACCAATTTTCCAGTTGTGCGTTATCAACACATAGGAATTTTCACCCCAGCCAAGCTTTGTTAGTACTTCTACCATTGGGATAAGATAGAGGTAAAGTATCACAAAGGAACATTTAGGGACAGACCATTAGATCTTTGGAGGTGGGGTGGTCACAATCAGATTGTGATTTTTTTTTCACAATTGAAAATTTTTGGAATTTTTTTCCAAGTGGGTCATGATGTGCTAATTTTTTTTTCTAAATAAACTTCCAGATTAACAACTTTTTGAGTACTGATTTTATTATTTTTATTCTGCAAACTAGTCTGAAAATTTGTTCCTACCTTTTTTCTATGAATTTTTGTTTTCTGTTTTGACCACCCCACAAGATTTAATTGGCCATCCCTTGTCTCGAAACCTTTTGAATTTGTATTGTTTGTAAGCCGTCAGAGAAATGGTGGAATAACTCTAAGGAGTTCACAATATGCATCCATGGAGGTAGTACCATGATGCATCAATAGATTTCTATCGGTGTGTTGCTCTGTGGAACACAGGATCGCAGTTAAGCAGCCGGGTAAAAGTACTCGGCCTACATCGGCAATTTGGGAACTGAAATGGGCCATGCGTATTTTGCAAATGAATGCGGGTCGACGTGTCAGGCCCGTTGGGACAAACAAATGCATGCATTGACAACGCTTCATAATGGATGCCCGTATAATATGTCTGGAACCCCAACGATAACGTAAAGATCAATAAAGTACAACCTATATAATTGCATATGTGCAGTACGGACATATCACTTAGTACAAGAGCTAGATTTTTCATCAACGAAGATCCTAATTTTTCTGTTGACAAATCCGTTAAAGTTTAATGAGGGTGAGGATATTCTCATTCACAAAGCAGCTTGCATTTAATGGATTTCACTATGTGTTGCATACACAAATCATAACATTTTCGTTGGTATCAATTATAATTATTTATACCGAGTGGATGGCTTAACGCATTTTATTGGATGAGAGAGCTGTTTTAACATAAGCTAAACAAAACTATCCGTTTCATTCTTAACAATGTCGACACGTACTGTTCACCTGTTTGATGTTTGACAATCATAAACTTACCATGTAATAGGTTAAACTAGGAATTCGAATGAGCCACGGTACAAACCCACGTGTCTGAGCAAACGCGCATAGAAGTACGTGTATTCCTGTGCGCGCTTATACACATGGGTTGGTTTAACCGTCTTTACGTCATCCCTTGGACGTTGAGACTGTGGCCTGGGACAAGTACACCTAGCGCCGAGAACGGGATGTCACAAAGTGATCACGAAGAACTTAGAACAAAGGCCTTTCCGATCCCTATTGGATTATTAGTCCCAGGTAGAACACACAGTCCGGAGTAGAACCATTGTGGTGCCTCAGAACCGGCGAAGTAGTGAGCACTGAGCTGCAAGCACACATGCTGAGTTCCCCCAAGTTGGAGCAGCGTAGTACCTTCATTCACGGATGGGCCGTGGTGTGCTGTGGGGAAATACGTATCTATGTGTATATATCCTGTAGCACGGAAAGTATTTTTATATTAATCATCAAGGTTCATAAAACAAGAAAAGGGGAAATCTGGTCATTGAAAGGGTTAGAATACCTATCGAATACCGAACTAAAAAAGAAAGTTTCTGTCTCACATTTTCAAACCAGAACTGTTACATGTAAAACCCTGGGATATGAAACAATATCCCGTTACTCTATTCAACATAGACATAGCTTTAACTTTATTTGATATCATCTCTCCCTCTCCAACACTATAAATAAGGGGGTAACTATATTTCTGAAAAAAACGTAACTCATTGTTGAAATATTTTAAAAAAGGATATGTGGCAATTTTGTGCAACGATTAGGGACAGCTTCAAGCAATTATTCGCGTGTCACAGAAGGGCAATACACACGTGGGTTTAAAATTAATTCTATTTGGCTCGAATATTTATAAATGTTTTGTATACATGATCACGTATGATGAATGATGAGACAGGATGTAAAATACATTATGTAAAATATATAATGTGTAAAATATATTGTGCAAAATAGTTTTATGTAAATACTAGTATATACTGACTATAGCAGCGAATAGGCTAGCGGCGCGCTACCGTGAGTATCGATTGCACTCGGGTCAGGGGCCATCGCCACAGACAAAGACGACCCCTGACCCCGGCCGAGCGCGATGGATACTCCACAGCAAACTTACGTTTTCACAGCTAAGACTAACTAACCTTGCCCACAATGTTGAAAATTCGGCAACTCAATGAAACAAAACAGGAGTTCTGTGAATGGCAAATCCACTGTTTGTGAGACCAGGAAGGCATATCTTACGGTTACAGTAGAACGAGTGCAGCATAAAAGGGCCCCATTCACAAGTCGTTCATAGTTATCTTTATTATAAATAATGCAAGGTCAGGTATTCAGCCCGGGTATTCAGTGAGTGACTGAAGACCTTGTCTATTCATTGCAGGAGATGCAGACAGGGAGACTGATAACAAAGCACGTCGGGCGAAATCTACATGGCTTGCACATGCCTTTACCAGGAGAACCCAAAATCTTTAGATGTTGGTTGCGATTTTATAGTTGACATGATCACCAATATTCTGACATTTTGTGAAACTTAAAACTTTATGCGCTGTCGCCTCCGGTTCCCCTCGCTTTTGTAAGGGGCCATGGATAATCAAAACGCGCGCACGGTAAACGCAACAAAGTGCGTTTGGCCGCCCCCCCCCCCACACACACACACTCCCATACATCAAAACACGCGCACGGTAAATGCGTTTGGTCTCACCCCCTTCCCTAAACGAAAGTTTGGAAAATGCAAGAATCCTACCAAACCTCATTCTGTATCAGCATATCTACAATCCCTATGAAACGACGCATACACTACCCCCCCCCCCCCCCCGCAAACACTCTCTAAAATCAATCTTTGTTCAGCACCAACTCGACAATGACGCAACAAACAGTGATGAATGGAAACAGTGTATCCAAAATGGTTGTTACGTTATTTTACTCGTACGCTGTACTACGGTCCCTCTTTGTGGAGGGACCTTGGCTGAACCGCATGCATGTCAAAGGAATTGCTGGTGCAGCGCCGGTGCCGCACTGGCCTGGTACACACCAAATAATATAGCGCGATATTTTGCGATGATACATAAAACATGTTGAGGGATGTACATGTAGTGCGATTTTTGCGCACGGTAGGGAATCGAAATACAGCCAAACCTCCTCCCCCTGAACACGTGGCGTTTTAATTATCTACGGCCCCTAAGTTTGTATGTTGCCTTTTAGCTGGTCTTTCCCGTTCCTCGCCTAACAATGGTGGCGTCCTTCAATGTACTAGTATATCGTATTGCGGGGGAGAGCGGAATACTGGCTAACACTGTGATATAATCACGGTTAAAAATCTGACAAATTATTTCTTCATTGAACACAGCATGTAGGCTATTTTTGTCGATTATTTACATCCTTTTTTAAATCTGCCAACCGTCATGTTAACATTTTCCGAAACCTAAAAATGTTAAGCAATTGTTGCCCCAGAGGATGAACACAGAGACGGCGCTATTTTTTAATTCCAAGTGTTGTATTTCGGGCAATTTGTTTTGTAGAACAAAGTTTGCATAGCGACCCCTGATTTTTATTTTTGATTTTCAAATGGAAAGGTTCAAAGTTTTCATGAGAACATTTGGGCAAATAGGGCGCGAACTTCAACTTAAATTATTATTTTAATTGTCTTTTTCAGATCGTTCACGATATTTGTGATGGCTAACGACAGAGTAATCTGGAAGATTGTATTTGGGTGTTTTACTGTGTCTGCCATATGCTATGTGTTGTACTCAAAATCTAGTACTAGTACCAACCAAAAGGGTTTCCCAGCATGGCCCCACGAAAAGTCAAGCCCTTCAGGACTCGCTTCCTACAGAGATGCGTTTGAGGGCGCTCTCAAAGCCAACGATTTCGTCGTTCCTAATATCGCCCATTATATCTGGTTTTCCTGTCATGAGTTCGGATTCATCAATTTGCTGAGTATTCTGAGCGTGTACAAGATAATGAAATCTGAAAGAATAATTTTCCACACGGATTGCGAGCCAAATGGAAAATGGTGGGCTGAAGCGAAGAACAAGGTACCTATCCTTGAGGTTTGGTATAGCACAGCTCCGGATAATGTTTTCGGACAAGATTTGAATTTGAACTGGCCAGAGCATCAAGCCGACGTTGCCAAACTACAAATCCTCGCCAAGTTTGGTGGAGTGTATCTCGATCCTGACGTCATCGTAGTCACCCCACTTGAACCCCTGCGCAAGTATGAATACGTCATCAGTTTAAACGGCGACAACAGTGTCGACAGTGGATTGGTAATCGCAAATAACAACTCGGAGTTTTTGAGGCTTTTCTACGCGAGTTATAAGGACTACAAAAATAAATGTTGGCTATGCAACTCAGTTGAAAATCAAGAAAAAATAGCCAGGGATCACAAACACATCGTACATATCCAACAATCCATGACAGTTCGACCAAATTTTGACAATTGGAAGACGTTGTTCTTTGGTAAGTTCCCCTGGCGAGAAGGACAGTATGCGTTTCACATTTGGACCCCTGTATATAAACATCTACGAGACATTGATCCAGGTACTTGGCCAGAAGAGTTCACTCCTGAATATATAAAAAACCTCGATTCGACATTTGCTGAAATCTGTCGCTTTCTGTACTTTGACATTGGTTGTCTAACAACAAAAATGTTCAAGGGACAATAAGAACCGAGGTGAGGAGAAATTGGAGTAACAATCGTATTGTTACAACGGACGATTCCTTCATGTTCTGTAAGCAATAGCGACCGACGAGCTTCGCTTCGCTGGAAATCTAGCGATATCTAGAGCTTGGATCTTCATCGTAATCACGGACAGGTGTACGTTTATGTGATGATGCCATGGTATAGACTGTGATATCTCCCTCAACGTCCCAGTGTTGGGTTTGTTTATAACAACTTTGTTAAGTCCAGAAACTTCACACATTTCGAGATAGTCCGTATGACTCAAAGTCACTATATTGGCCTTTATGTATTATGTGCCCATATATACGGATAAATAGTTTTTTTCTTATTTACAGTACGATATCTTAGTGTGTATGTACATCAGCGACGATACATTTCGAATGTCTCTCGTTCGAGTAACACTTTCCTGTGTATGATATCTGTGTGTAGTGTATTGTAGTGTACATGTCATTAATTCAGCATTACGTGGACCAACAGAAAGTTGAGTAAACGGAATAAAATATGCAAAATTGCAATCGTCATTAAATCTATCCTTATTCATAATTCCCTCCACTATCATCATCATCATCATCATCATCATCATCATTATCACAACCACCACCACCATAATCACCAACATCACCGACGCCATGGAGTAGCTATCATGCCAAATCACTTTTCAGTGACAAACATACCATCACTGTCGTTTTCCCACCGATTTCCCGTTGGTTGGTATTTCTGTTTGTGTCATGAATGGAGGTCTTTATTAAGTAATATAAGACCTTCGGCCTATCATACTTTACATATAGTATTGAAACTAAATAAAATGAAAGGAAAATGAAATATCACACAATATAATATTTTTTATGTTTTTTACATATCGTTCAACTCAGTCGCATTGAATGAAATACATATACAGCTAAACACTTCAAAGTGGCTGTATCGTCAGTCATCATCAATTGAATAAATTTTCTTCCAGACCTTGGATTAAAATACCTTACAGGAATGTATTTACTTCAGTCTCTGATTTTTAAAAAAGACAAATCAAAAGGAGGTGGTGTGTACCATTAATTTCTGTTGTGTCGCATAGAAAATAAAAAATTAGAATGGCCATGATGCTTAAGAAGATAAAGTAATTGATATGTGTCTTCGAAGTGGTGAGTTCACCATTCGGATAATGCCTATTTCAGTAACGTACACTAGATGCAGTGCTCAGCAGTAGCGGAGTTAATTTGTAAGAATTTCACAAGGACTGTGTAGTATTTGTAGGACTTGCCCTCTTCCGTACTTCACCCACTTTTGTGCTTCACCTATTCCAATTTTTTGATCCATCTCAACCAGTGAATAAGGGGAAAGGTGCGAAACTTTGCAAGCATATGCGCATGTGCGGTGATTTTCGCAGAAAGCAACACTTTTATGGGTAATGGATGATTTAAATTGTCTATATGATGTCTACTTATCGAGTGAATAAATTTTACTATGTCACCTATCATACACGTACCTTTTGAGTCTCTGAACAAATGTTTAGAGAAAGGAATAAATATATTTCTTGTTTTTCCCATATATTATGTAAATTACGTAGATGCAACAAATTTTAACATTGTGTACCCATGTTGGTTTCATCTAACATATAATTGTTCAATGGTATAAAGCATGTTGCAGCATTTCTTTGGGTATAAACTTTGAAACATTTTCAGAAGTTTTGTCCATTTATGCAACTTTTTGGCGTGTATAAAAATTGATATCCACCACAGTCTCCAACAATTACAACATTTGGTGCATTTCCAGTCACTCCTTGAAATTACGACAAGCACAATAGTGAATTGTCTCCAAACTGCCATGTTTCTCAAAACGCCAAACTTCTGACCCATACTTCAAAACAGGTGAAATCATAGTGTCGAATATTTTAAGAAATTGTTGTATTATAAGGAAGCATACCTATTTTCCTGTTAAGCTAAATACCATAAAAGCTTTACGTGATTGCTGAGCTAACGTTTTGGTTGCCCAACCTGCATGAAAACATAATACCTAAATATTTGTTGAAAAACCTTTCCCAACTTTTGAAAGAAAACCACCTGCTTCAAATACCAACACGACGAAAAACATTTTCAAATTTCCGAAAAGGTTAGATTTCATGATTTTACAGAAAAATTATAAAAGGGTACTAAATTTCTCTTTAAATTCATAAATTTCTGAGAAAATAACAGCATGAGGCATTTGCAAATCACTTCCTTCTATTTGTACCACAAGAAAAATGATTTACATCATTTTCTGGTTGCAAAATGTAGTAAATTTGTGCCATGGAAATAATTGAGTTTTTATCTTACTCATTTACACAGCAGTACCTTTCACTTTGAAATTCAGATTATTTTTCTGTCTCTCTAATCCAGGTTATAATTCTAAGGAATATTTCAGAATGCGATAAATGATCAAGGAATTACAGCTGAAAAAATGAAACTGCCAAAGTTGCATTGTCAAACCTTCATTTTATCAAAATATTTTCCCTTTTATGTCTTTTTGCCATGTAATGCGGTAATATTTAAAGAAATAATTGCATTCAACCAGTTCAATACCAAGTCTAGAAAAAAATTGACAAATTGCTTAAGAAATTAGTAAATTGTTAAACGTTTTGAATTTTGATGAAGTCAGTTGCAGGACATGTCTTACAACTGAGGTGGGTGTGTCAGTTGCAGGACATGTCTTACAACTGAGGTGAGTGTGTCAGTTGCAGGACATGTCTTGCAACTGAGGTGAGTGTGTCAGTTGCAGGACATGTCTTGCAACTGAGGTGAGTGTGTCAGTTGCAGGACATGTCTTGCAACTGAGGTGAGTGTGTCAGTTGCAGGACATGTCTTGCAACTGAGGTGTGTGTGTCAGTTGCAGGACATGTCTTACAACTGAGGTGGGTGTGTCAGTTGCAGGACATGTCTTACAACTGAGGTGGGTGTGTCAGTTGCAGGACATGTCTTGCAACTGAGATGGATGTCAGTTGCAGGACATGTCTTACAACTGAGGTGGGTGTGTCAGTTGCAGGACATGTCTTACAATTGAGGTGGGTGTGTCAGTTGCAGGACATGTCTTACAACTGAGGTGTGTGTGTCAGTTGCAGGACATGTCTTGCAACTGAGGTGGATGTGTCAGTTGCAGGACATGTCTTACAACTGAGGTGGGTGAGTCAGTTGCAGGACATGTCTTGCAACTGAGGTGGGTGTGTCAGTTGCAGGACATGTCTTGCAACTGAGGTGGGTGTGTCAGTTGCAGGACATGTCTTGCAACTGAGGTGGGTGTGTCAGTTGCAGGACATGTCTTGCAACTGAGGTGGGTGTGTCAGTTGCAGGCCATGTCTTGTACCTGAGGTAGGTGTGTCAGTTGCAGGACATGTCTTGCAACTGAGGTGCAAGATTTGGTACAGCAAGTGTTGGTTCAAGCGAGGTGAATGAAAACTCAGTGATGTTTACCATGGGAAAAAATCACATGAATTAGGAACATAAAGTTTTTTCTTTGAAAAAAAAGTCATGTTTAATACCTTGTGTTTAATACTTATTATGAAAATACATTATAAATCTTATCTGTATTACAAGTATTGACTGGGCAAGAACATATTGCACTCATGCAACGTGTCAATTAATAACATTTGTACTTTTCAATGAGAAATTTCAAACAAAAAAATGTTGACGGAGCATTTCCAGAAAACTCCCAGACAGGCTACATTGCAATGGTCATCATGAAAAAAGCTATGTACATACATATATAAACAATATAAAACAATAATGATAGCAAAGAACATTATTGTCAACCTTATCAATAGTCTACATACCAACATCAATATTATCTGTTAATCTATTTCAGGTAGCAAGAAAAGCTATTTTAAATAAAAAACATACATTTTTTAAGCAAGTTACCATAATACAGACTTCAAACTCTCAGTGTAGCTTTGGTACATATTAACTGTCATTAGAAAAACGCATAGGTGTATAATCACTGAAATTTGATACTTTTGAAAAACACTTAGCTTTTTTTTCAAATTTAAATTTTTATCTCAGGTTCTTTCCTTGATTATAAATTAAAATTACCAAAGTCTGAGTATAATCAACACTGTTTATGGCATATTTGTAGTTTGGATGACCCCATTATGCTAATATCCATCTGTAAAATATTGATGTTTGTGTAACACAGTTATCAAAAAGTAACAACTGGTTGCATACCAACCACACTCAACAGGAGAAAAACTGCTGTGCATTTAATTAAAATAACCCTTTAAAATGCATTGGAAAAAGATCAGGCCAAAATGCTGAAATTTCTGTATTTAGGATATTTTCAGGCATGTCTCTAGAGGTCATTAAGCTATATTTTCTCAAAAACTCAGCTTTTTTGAACTTTCAGCAACATTATGAACTGAAAAAGATTAAATTTACAGCTGTCCTCCATGTTATATGCAAGCAATGACTTCCTAAACTTTCACAGATTTGCTTTTTCTTCTAATACAAACATTTTGGCAGGGAGTTGGGATTATTACACTCTTTCCCAAGCAACTAAGAACAAGTTTGTTGATCTAAATGTTATCACAATACTGCAATTGGTTTGAAAAGTTTATCCTAATTTTACTTCAGCTGGTGTACTGAGTTGTTGATGTTGTGGTAAAATTCAAAGAGGTTGTGCAACAATACTAACATTGGGTAGTAAACTACTGTCTAACATTAGGTGATCATCTTGCAATGCTTGCTCAAAATAGTCTACATTTTAAAAGCAGGAATATTACTTGATTCACACTCCTATCTAAGCATGGCCAGTCTTCCCTTTTCTCTATCTACATTATCATTCTTAGTTGCTTGGGAAAGATTGTAAGCTTTATCCATGCATACGTCACTGTCATACTAATGTGCCTAAGTGGACCAAAATAACCTTGCCACTGTTGACAAGCTCCAGCTTGATGAATTTCCAGAGCTTGACGGGCAAAATCCAGTAATTTATGTAAAAAAAATTATGAATATTGTAAAAAAAGACTCCCTAGCTTAGCAGTAATTTGCCAATTTCATATAATTTCTATAGGCTGCATACATGTATCTGGAGTGCCTTGATACCTAATTTTAATTATCTTAGAATATCAATTTCTACCAGGTTTTACATGTTTCAATACTAGTTTTACCTGACGCTCTAGCCTTTCCCACTACCTTCTGAAGATTTCTGCTATCCAAATTAAGGCAATCAAAGTTTTTAAAACATATAAATTACCCAAAACTGAGGTCATTGCAAGCAATTTATGAAAAAAATAATAGAAAGATCAGCACAAAGATGCACAGTAACACTGCGTATGGTTCAAACAAATTTTTAAAGATTAAAAAACTCAGGGGTTGAGATGTGAATTTGTTCAAATGAACACATCAGTGTCAAAAATGTGCAAATGAGGTAAGAAAAAGTGAAATCCTGCAAGTGTGCAGGAGTGATGGCATGCCAGTAAGAAAAAGGCCAACTCCACTGATCTTGAGTCATTGCCTGTCATAGTTTATCAACTTTTACATATTAACAGACCTGCTGAAACCATAGACAGTAGAGGGGGGGAGACCGTCTACACTCAAACTAAGAGGGGCTTGTTTCTGCTATGCATGTTGCTTAAGTTGACCTCCAGTACCTAAAGTTTCAGACCTTAATTACTTTTGTCATTCTTGTTTTTCTGTTTAAATAGTTCTTGTTGTTTTTCTGGTTTTACTGTGCAGAAATCATTGTCATAACATCAACGTAGAATTTTCCTCCACTGAACAGATAGAAACAACATTTATTGTTGATCACTGGTAACCCATACTGGTATATACCAATTCTGATCAAATTTGAGCGACACCGTATAATTGCAGTATTTTTCTTTAATTGTTAAGGAGAAAATATGTCTTTAATTTTACATACATTCACTTAAAAGTAATCAGTGATTGAACTGTTAAAGCTGTTCAATTATTAATCTTGAGTGAAATTTTAATTTAGGTTATTTTCAACTATGTTGATGGATATAGCTTCTTATCTCACATGGCTTTATTAGGAGGCAGTTTAAAATCACATTTTGATTTCTTCACTATCAAATTTCAGAGTTAGATTCAAGCTTCTTTGTAAAGGCTTAAGAAGCCTAAATGTAGGCATGAATGCATATGTGTCAGTATGTGTCTAATGGCAAGGACACATGAGTTTAGGTTTATTCTAGACTGATGATTTCATGGCAGTGGACATGCAGAGGAATGTAAATACTTGAATAAACAGCATTAACAAAAGGTTATGAGTTGAAGTATTGATGATGTTCTTATATTGTAATGAAATGTGACTCAGTATTTGTGAAATATGTTTTTACAGATGTTTACGTCAAAACTTGATCTTTTTACACAGTTTAAGAGTGCCATATGAAATATAATGGAACTCAGTTTGGTACCCTTATGTGATGTAATTTTTCAGATGACATTATAATTTATGGAAACTTTATTATTTCCTTATATTTTTTTCAAACTGATTTCCTTGAAAGGCCCTAAGCAGGTGTTCTTTTTATGTTTCAAGATGTGATTTGACATGACAAAGTTTGGTTGTAATTAGTTATCTTGTTAACAATACAATCATTTCAACAGTGAATAAAAGTCCTGTTTAAACTTATATATCTTCAGGTGGTTTTGTGATTAACACCTCAGTTACAAGGCATGGCCTGCAACTGTCACACCCACCTCAGTTACATGACATGGATTGCAACTGACACACCCACCTCAGGTACAAGACATAGCCTGCAACTGACACTCTCACCTCAGTTGCAAAACATGGCCTGCAACTGACATACCCACCTCAGTTGCAAGACATGTCCTGCAACTGACACACCCACCTCAGTTGCAAGACATGTCCTGCAACTGACACACCCACCTCAGTTGCAAGACATGTCCTGCAACTGACACACCCACCTCAGTTGCAAGACATGTCCTGCAACTGACACACCCACCTCAGTTGCAAGACATGTCCTGCAACTGACACACCCACCTCAGTTGCAAGACATGTCTTGATACTGAGGTGGGTGTGTCAGTTGCAAGACATGTCCTGCAACTGACACACCCACCTCAGTTGCAAGACATGTCCTGCAACTGACACCCACCTCAGTTGCAAGACATGTCCTGATACTGAGGTGGGTGTGTCAGTTGCAAGACATGTCCTGCAACTGACACACCCACCTCAGTTGCAAGACATGTCCTACAACTAACACCTCACACCCCCTTCATCAGTACAGTTGCAGTTATTTTAGTCCCAGTTAGAATGTTGGGTTTTTTTTCAAACTTTTTCTAAGCACAAGCCAAAGTTTTATATATTTTTTTTAATTTGCTTCATTTTTTTGAAAATATATGAAATTAACATTTCTGAACTTATGCCCCAATTATTTCCCCATAAATTGTGAATTCTGACGGAAGCTGATAGAAATTGTGCACGAATCTAAGGAATTAATTATAAAAAATTAAAAAGAATACTGTTTTGAAAAATATAAATATTTATCAAGGAAAAAGAAGAAGAAAAGCTACTTTTCGGAAATTGGAAAATGCTTTTCGGGCTGTTTACCATAATTTGTTGTTTTGCAAGGTTCACAGACAATTTCCATGTTTTACAATATGACTCTTGACAATAAAGTAGACGTTGAAAGCCAACAATTGTGTTTGAGAATAGTACAACATCAAACAGTAAACAAAATATTTCTATTAAATCTGTAAAATGTTGGATGCCTCGATAACCGCTATTTTGTATTACACTAGTTAATTCGTTTATAAATCGAAGAGTATAAAAAGGACTCACACATACAACCTTTGCGTGCGCCAATAGAGCAATCAAAATATATTTTACCCGTATACATGATTTCATATCTTGGTACATTGCATATAGAATCTTAAACATCTTTCCTTTGATTCCACCTCGTAAGAGGATATACCAAAGTCGTTTGAGCTCAACCGAATCAATTGCATTGGAAAAATCGACAAATGCACAGTAAAATTTGCCTCTTATACGTGATAAATATTTCTTGATGATGGCTTCGAGAATGAAAATATTGTCGACAGTCGAATAACCACCTCGAAAACCTCGGGCTGCCTGTGGTTCGTCAATTTTTCCAAGTTCTTCTGACTAGAAAGTCAAACGACTTATCAGCCTTTTACTGAAAATTCTAAGCAAAAATTTCCCCTGTAGTTTTCAGGATGTTTAAGTGAACCACTCCTATGTAACGGGGTGATGATATCTCTGAACCAATCCTCAGTCTGTAAAACTACCAGATTCAAAAATCCTTTTAAAAAGAAATTGAGATATGAAACCGAAAAATTGCTCTTAGATTTAAAAAATTCCCCAAGATACAATCTAGCCTAGCTGCTTTCCTATTTTTAACCTTTAATATTGCTTTAACAATTTCATCGTTTGAAATAGGATGATTAATTTACAATTTCACATTTTATCTCTTCGCTGTCGTTCTCAATTATATCTACCCCACGAAAAGACTCTCCAGGTCATCGGACATAGCAAAATAATCTATTACAAACAGCTCACTGACATAAACATAGATTTCCTTTGGCATAATATTAATTTGCGTTGGGTATGCAGATACCAAACATCTAAAAGTTTCGCAAAATAAATTCGAATCAGAAACGGACAAAGTCAAAGACGTCAGTTACGTGTATTTCTTACATCATCGTTGTAAACACGTTTTTTATTACAACACAGAATCTTAAACTGATTTCGCGATTCCTTATACAACTGTAAATCATTTGTACTGTTACACTTTCTAAATTTTCTTTAGAAATAGTACTTTCTACTCTTTAAATCAGAGCACTCACTGTCAAACCAAACTTTTTTCTTTACTTTGGAATATTTACTGAAACCTTTCTTACCATGTCACATCTCTCGGCAGCAAACATAATTGAATCAACTATTTTATGAGTAAAATCCCCAATATTTGAGAGTTTGCATTTGCGACTAATTCATCAAGATTATCCTTACATTCATTTGAATGGAAAACATCAATAAAAGAAGCTTCTTTTTCAGTAAATACATACATTTTTTTAAAGCTAAAGTGCTATGATCCTGCTCGCATTCAACATCAGATGGCATCGATTTAAAGGGATACAGTCGTCAGAACTGCGCTCAAAGGTCTATGGGACCCAAACGACCAATGTACACAATGTATCCAAGGTACGATGTGATTGATGAAAGTTAAAACGTGTCTTTCATAGTGTACATAGTATAATTTTAAAGTTGCATCTATGATGATAAGGTGCATCTAGATATCATGCACGAAATACATTGTGAGTTTATAAACAAGAAACTCGAACAGGCGCAGCTCCGACGACCGTTTCCCTTTAACAGAAAACGGCAAGGAAAGTGATCGGATTCGGTGCGCTCTTCTACAGCAAAAGATGAAAGGATTGAAAACAGCTTTGACGATATTATAGTGTAGTCAACTACGCTCGTGCCAGCATTTGCAACACATGCATATTCACCTATATTTCTGTCCATACCAACTCTACCATTTACAATATGCAAAATAAAAGTAAAACACAAAAAAAGAGAATGTTCAAAAGAATTTACTTCTTTGACTTTTGACACGCTTTCCATATTGAAAAAATCCCCAGTCATCTGAGTCATCAAAAAAAACAACTGCATTTCTCGCCTTTAATTTCCGCAAAGTCCCCAAAAACCATCATATAAGGCATTACTCTTTCAAAAATAATTGTATCGTGTCGGCTAAATCCGGAAATTTATGCAACAGCTCGCGAGTACCTAGTTCCCAGTCTCGGTGGTCGAACCCCGGTGCAACTGCTTCTCCCTGTAGAGCCCAGTCACCGTCAACCAACATCAAAGCTTCCCAGTTGCCGCCTTTGCTGACGATCTGCAGTCTATCACCCGCTTCAACATTTCCCCCGAGGCGAAAAGTTTGTAGCAGGCCGATGTCATCGATTGTGAACACCTTCATGGAACCTCCTCCGTGGAAATACCTGATGATATCTGACCTGTTCTTGTGCCAGCAACAGATTGGGGATTGCTTTGTTAAAAGATAGTATATAGAAGAGCAAATGTGCCGCTGACATGCATTGGAAACCACGCTATCATTATTTGCCAAATCGAGAGAGGATTTGTCAGCATCTGTACTGCTCCAGGAAGTGTTAAATTTCAGAGACGATTGGAACGTCCTCCTATAATAACCTCCTTCAATGTGTGGTTTTAACTGCAATTTCTCAATCATCTGCTTCACCTCAAGTTGTTCCTCGTCCTCGGTTCTCTTTCGAATGACAGAATTATCTTCAAGATGGCCGACTGACGCTTTGCCTGTGTTGAGAGCTGACATAGTTCTTGTGCTCGCTTGAGACGTTCGATACAAAGCGGAAATGCAACGACATGAGCGTAACCACTGTTCGGAGTGTGACCTCAACCCTTTAATATCTGAACCTATTTTCCTGAGCAGCGCAGCCAGCGGTAGATCTGGGGCAGGGGACCAGACTGTGGAGAAATTTGAACCGATAATGATACCAACTCCCCTACAATTCATGAAATTATTTTTAAGAATTCACATTCGGAAATCGGGCGATGTAACAAGTTAATGTTTATGAACGTGTTACCCTCAGTGCTGCTATAAGATACGGCGAATTAGGGCCTTTAGGGCTGATGCTTTTCTAAAAATATGTATGCGTGAAAATCACAGTGACTGTCAACCTCCTTGTTCCTAAGTCACCTCTCTATATATACCAAAAACATTTTTTCATGAGGGAGCCAGGTAGTCTTTCCACGCTCCCAGTAGAAGTGATAATTTGCGGATGCAACTAGTCTGTACATAACGTACGTAAATCAGCCAGTATATTCCTGATAAGTACATCAATTTAACCTAGACGGCTAAGGCACTTCAAAAAAAGAGATGTTAAAAATATGAAATCACTGAAAAGGAAGGGGAAATCACAAGTTTGGGCATAAGACATAGACACGGATTATTCATGCCTGGGGCAGGGGACCAGACTGTGGAGAAATTTGAACCGATAATGATACCAACTCCCCTACAGTTCATGAAATTAATTTTAAGAATTCACATTCGGAAATCGGGCGATGTAACAAGTTAATGTTTATGAACGTGTTACCCTCAGTGCTGCTATAAGATACGGCGAATTAGGGCCTTTAGGGCTGATGCTTTTCTAAAAATATGTATGCGTGAAAATCACAGTGACTGTCAACCTCCTTGTTCCTAAGTCACCTCTCTATATATACCAAAAATATTTTTTCATGAGGGAGCCAGGTAGTCTTTCCACGCTCCCAGTAGAAGTGATAATTTGCGGATGCAACTAGTCTGTACATAACTTACGTAAATCAGCCAGTATATTCCTGATAAGTACATCAATTTAACCTAGACGGCTAAGGCACTTCAAAAAAAGTGATGTTAAAAATATGAAATCACTGAAAAGGAAGGGGAAATCACAGTTTCGGCATAAGACATAGACACGGATTACTCATCACTTAAAAAACTGGGGGGGGGGGGTGAATTTTAATAGCACTAATGAAGATGATGATGATGATGATGATGATGATGATGATGATAGCGGTGGTGATGATATTGATCACAACGACGACGGCGGCGACGATTGTGATGACGAATGTTGGTTACAGTACCGACATTGGCAACAGTGGCGATCTTAGTGATGGTGATGGCGGTTGCGATGTTATAGTACCGATAGCAGCCTGAGAGAAAAGACGTCAAAGTTTTTTTTGTACTATTTTTAGGCATGTATTAGGTAGTTCTACTTGCAGATGTTCGACACGACCCGCTATTAGTAGTTTGTAGCGCTATAATCCTATAAGGCAAGTTCTTAAATTGATTCATTTGTAATAGCGTGCCTCATCAGTTGTCAGCCAACCGGAACAAAATCGTTTTATATAATATGCGGTGATCGATGAAAAAGTCTCAGTGCATAAACCTCAAAGATATTAAACAATATGCCTTTTGTTGCTTTATCGGCCAAAAGATAATCGTCCTGCTTCTCTCATCCTTAAAATTTTACTATGCTTTGCCAAACGCCCCAAAATTGATGGATAGGGTATGGTTGCATACGCCAGCGAAGTTATTGGGCCCTTCGTCTTCGCCGCTTTCTGGAAGTTTTGCTCATGAGTAAAGCCCTACAAAGATATTTGAAATCAAAAGTACGCTTTTCTCAAACTACACACATCGGACAATTAGGTCATTGGGCACCACCTTAAGGAGAGTTATAACGAATATTCGAGACTGGATCACATAATTTTGGGTTGGATGATTTTCCAAATAGCGATACGCCGTTTCAAACTTTCTTGCTAATTATATTGGAGCATCTCAACTCACTTGAACAGCGACGAGGGTCAGTTAATCGCTCTCATCTTGTTGAATATACAGATTTAGTTCCAGGCTTCAGTGTATTTTGTATTTCCCCTTGCTGCTGCTGATGGTCTGAATATCCTCTTCAGTTGACGTTTATGGCTTTGGTTGAGTATGAACAAGGTGGACGTGGCTACTGGCCCTCCTTTAAGATGCTCAAACACCTAAAACCGGTCAAGAGCAATGTTATTCTTATTCTGGCCCTTTCAGTCCTGGGGGCGTTTTTGTACCTTCACTTGACTGACCAGTGACCGGGATTCTGGACAGCTGATTCAGTTTTGTTACACCATTTTTACAACTGACATTGTTTTATATGGTTAGCTAGCGCTTCACTGTGTACCTTTACACAATTCACGCGACCTGAAATCGCTTTTGCGTTGTGCTACGGGGGCAGTCTATATGATATTGAAATGCATTATGAGTACCACTGCAAGAATTTGAGATAATAATCTCATAAATACTTTTAACAAAACTGTATTGCTGTCATGGCAAAACGTTCGGTTTGTTCGTGAAACTAGCTAACCTCATTCGTTTTCAGTTTAAGGATTTTTGGCACCACATTTCTGTATAACCTAAACTTTATTTTAGCTTTATGTAATCTCATGTGTTTTAAATGTTGAAATCCACCATATTGAAAATGTTGTTGACCCGCTTAGACGTTTATGACTCACTTAGGTGGCAAAACCGCATTTAAGGTACTGAGAATTCAAAAACACTATATCACTCAGTAATAAGATCTATGCACTTTTTTAGTGACAGTGATCTTACACCACACCTTCAGGGTTCCAAACTTAATTATTGAAGGAATCTAATTCAGCTGAAATATGGTTATCAAAGCGGTGACTTGCCCCGTTTTCGCAAATTATTGTTCCTCCTTGCAACTTTATGATGATGAGTATTTCGAAGTGTTTGATCAAACAATTACTTTCTGCACTTTATATAAGACGACAATCAAAGTAAAGAGGAAAAACAGGATTGAGATTGGAATCTCGACACATTTCATTGTGTGGAGTCTGGCTGACATTGAAGCTGTTTCGAGCATACTATTAAGCGAAAACTAGCTGTAGTCAGGCTTTCTCACTTAACGTTAAACGCATTACTGATATGTACCGGACAATACAGCTGTTGTTCTCTTGACAATGTATCACATTGTCTTTGCACTTTTGAATTGAAACTTGAAACATTCAGTTCCAACAAGAGATAAACCAGAGTTTTGTGTCCCGCAAGATAACAGTATTTTCAAACTTGTATATAGTTGCGCGACGCAGACTCAGACAGGAACGGAGTGCATCATTATACTGTCGTATCACCATATAGTTTTCTTGACCTGACAACAATGCATTAATATAATGTCTTTGAAAGTGTATATGTTCATGCATTTAAATGCCTGCACAATTTATTCACTTTCAATCTAGTGTCTTTCCCAAGAATGTATTTCAGCTAGATTTAGTACAAATTACGCCCGTGAATATCATATCACTATGAAGCATGGCGCATTACACGAACAGTGATCAGGTTATATTTGATTTAGTTTGTTGACTGTTGCATTACTTGTTTTTCGATTTTTCGCTGATGTTGCTCGTTGACATGGTCCGCGAAGTTTAGGTACTTTTGCGTTATTGTTTCGAGTCGACTCGTCCGTTGCCGTATCCATCCAACAACTTAAGTCTTGGACACGTACGCCGAAATTTTAATCTGTATATAATAGGCCGTGGGCTAGAGGGGGTCTACGTGCACCCCCACAGGATAACAAACCTGTATTTTTAAGAAGCCTTGGGATCCCTAGAATACGAAATGGAATTTTAACAGAAAAAATATAGGGATGGAATAGCTGTTAGGGTCATGTTTTGAAGGGTACCGCAAAATCACGATTTTCCAAGCCAAATGCATTTTCGTCAAATCTTTCTTCTTGTAAGTCATGTGCTGAGCTCATTTTTTAACATAACCTCACTTGTTTGGTATCATTAAAAAGCAACTTTAGTCTTCTTTAAGATGACATATTGCACTATGCAATATCTCCTACAGTTTTTGTCAAATATAACCAAAAATTACCCCTTACCCCCAAAATTTAACATTGCAAATTACAGTAAATCTCAAATTCTACCAATTGTTTAGCTAGACATAATAAAATTGCAATGCTTTGTCTGAAATTTGTTTTATTTGATACAGGGACATGTCAGAAATATAAAAAAAAAAACTTTTAACAGAAAAAATATTGGGAATCTACAGCTGTAACAGTCATATTTTGAAGGGTACCGCAAAATAACAGTGTTGCAGATTTGCATGCATTTTTGTCAAAACAGTCTTCCTATAAGTTATCTGCTGAGCTTGTTTTTGAATATAACCTGGCTTGTTAGGTATCATTAGACAGATAATTCACTAATCTTTGAAATGACATATTGTAACATGCAATATCTTCTATAGTTTTCATGATATATAACCAAACCTTACCCCATACCCAAAAGTTTACACTGAAAATTTCTGTCATAGCTAAAACCAAATTCTACAATTTTTTTAGCTTCACACAAAAAATCTGGCCGTTTTTGGTATTAAATTTGTTTTATTAGGTACAGGGACATGTCATAAATATCAAATAGACTTTTAACAGGAAAAATATTGGGAATCTACAGCTGTAACAGTCATATTTTGAAGGGTACCGCAAAATAACAGTGTTGCAGATTTGCATGCATTTTTGTCAAAACTGTCTTCCTATAAGTTATCTGCTGAGCTTGTTTTTGAATATAACCTGGCTTGTTAGGTATCATTAGACAGATAATTCACTAATCTTCAGAATGAAATATTGTAACATGCAATATCTTCTATAGTTTTCATGATATATAACCAAAACGCATCCCGTACCCGAATGTTTACATTGAAAATTTCTGTCATAGCTAAAACCAAATTCTACAATTTTTTTAGCCTCACACAAAAAATCTGGCCGTTTTTGCTATTAAATCTATTTTATCACATGCATAAGCCAAGTTTGTCGTCTCCGAACAAAAAATACGGGATTTATTCTCTGGTCGTTCTACGTCACGACAACCCGCGTCTATATCATCAATTTTGGTGCGTCGGACCTTTTTTTTTTGTCGATCTTCGGTGTGCTCGTAAATATGTAAACAAACAACATGGCGGCCGATGTTTCTCCCACGATCAAAAGTCATGTAATAATGAAATCGATATTTTCACAGATTACGACATTACTAATCCGAACAATGTAAACACAAGAGTGTACCGCCTATATATCCCGAAGGAATTACGTGAATAATTTGCGGAAACAACGAACTAGATGCTGGTCGCGTATATACCGTGGGTTCCGTACGGATTGCAAACAGGGTCAGGCGCGACGTTTACAGTGTTCGCGCCGTCGAGATTCAGTCGATATTTGTTCCCGAAAAATAGCGTATCTTCGTCTGTGATAAATTTCTAGGACTATGCTATCTTTGAAATAGAGTATAACTTTGCGGAAGGTAGCCTACGTGTAGACCGAGAGCTGTCATTTGCTCCACACACTCGGGAACGAACGTGAACGCTAACGCACACGACGGACGACTGGAAATGATTGACAACTTGTGCACGGCGTACTGATATTTATTCCTAAAGTAGTTCAAAAGTTTAAACGCGGTATCGTCATGGAAAACTTATTTTATTTTGCAAAAAATAACGAATTCTTGGCTTGTGCATGTGATAAGTATATTATTCCCTAATATTTTTCTTCGTTCAGCTCGGAAAATACTCGTGACGTAATGACCGTGTCACCACTCGTCTTCGACTCGTGGTGACACGGTCATTACGTCACTCGTATTTTCCTTCGCTGAACGAAGAAAAATATTAGGGAATAATATCTAATTATTTGGTACAGGGACATGTCAAAAATATCAAATAGACTTTTAACAGAAAAAATATTGGGAATCTACAGCTGTAACAGTCATATTTTGAAGGGTACCGCAAAATTACGGTATTGCAGACTTGCATGCATTTTTGTTAAAACTGTCTTCTTATAAGTTATCTGCTGAGCTTGTTTTTGAATATAACCTGGCTTGTTAGGTATCATTAGACAGATAATTCACTAATCTTCAGAATGAAATATTGTAACATGCACTATCTTCTATAGATTTCATGATATATAACCAAACCTTACCCCATACCCAAAAGTTTACACTGAAAATTTCTGTCATAGCTAAACCAAATTCTACAATTTTTTTAGCTTGACACAAAAAATCTGGCCGTTTTTGCTATTAAATCTATTTTATTTGGTACAGGAACATGTCAGAAATATGAAATAGACTTTTAACCTTCAAAATATGACTGTTACAGCTGTAGATTCCCAATATTTTTTCTGTTAAAAGTCTATTTGATATTTTTGACATGTCCCTGTACCAAATAAAATAGATTTCATAGCAAAAACGGCCAGATTTTTTGTGTCAAGCTAAAAAAAATTGTAGAATTTGGCTTTAGCTATGACAGAAATTTTCAATATAAACATTCGGGTACGGGATAAGTTTTGGTTATATATCATGAAAACTATAGAAGATAGTGCATGTTACAATATTTCATTCTGAAGATTAGTGAATTATCTGTCTAATGATACCTAACAAGCCAGGTTATATTCAAAAACAAGCTCAGCAGATAACTTATAGGAAGACAGTTTTAACAAAAATGCATGCAAATCTGCAACACTGTTATTTTGCGGTACCCTTCAAAATATGACTGTTACAGCTGTATATTCCCAATATTTTTTCTGTTAAACGTTTTTTTTTTATATTTCTGACATGTCTCAGTATCAAATAAAACAGATTTCAGACAAAACATTGCATTCTTTATTATGCCTAGCTAAAAAATTGGTAGAATTTGAGATTTACTGTAATTTGCAATGTTAAATTTTGGGGTAAGGGGTAATTTTTGGTTATATTTGACAAAAACTGTAGAAGATATTGCATAGTGCAATATGTCATCTTAAAGAAGACTAAAGTTGCTTTTTAATGATACCAAACAAGTGAGGTTATGTTAAAAAATGAGCTCAGCACATGACTTACAAGAAGAAAGATTTGACGAAAATGCATTTGGCTTGGAAAATCGTGATTTTGCGGTACCCTTCAAAACATGACCATAACAGCTATTTCATCCCTATATTTTTTCTGTTAAAATTCCATTTCGTATTCTAGGGATCCCAAGGCTTCTTAAAAATACAGGTTTGTTATCCTGTGGGGGTGCACGTAGACACTCTCTAGCCCACGGACTACAATTTTTGTGGTTGAAAAGTTGATTCTCTATTGGAAATATGGTAGTATGCACCTCGAAAGTGAAAGACTTAAACTTTTGCTCAAAATTTCCTTCAGGAATCTTTCAACCATTCTCTTTCAAAATCAAGAATAATATTTTGGAACTAGAGAAACAAATTACTGAAGATTTACAAATTTTGAAATTGAAAAAGGCCTCCATCCTTATATTAACTCCATGGAGAAAAAATAAAATTTTCAATTTTCGAAGAACTAAGACGGTGAAAACTTTCCTTACACCAAGAGCTTTAAAATGAACCCCCATAAATGGTAGATTAAAAAAGAACGGTAAAAGTTTGAGAGTCTGAATATCTGTCCCCGAGGTGCATTCTACCTTAATTGACAATTCACTACTTCGATCTTTGTTCCTGCGGCGTCTTTTTAAACAAACGCCATCGGTAGAAATCACACAGAATTGAGGGTAATTATTGTGCTGTGCGTGGTGTGCGTATTCGTAGCACTGTTCCTCGGCTAGTTGTGGCTCTCTCTTGGGAAAATGGGTATCATGCAGAAGTTCTGTGAACGGTCAATCCAATGTCCGTGAGAAAAGGCATAGGGAGGCAGCGTATGATTACTGCAGAATGAGTGCAGTGACAAATAGCCATTCACAAGTCATTCATAGCTTTTTTTCTTTATTGATCATGCGAGGTCAGGTATTCAGCGACTGAAGACCTTGTCTATAAATAAATAAATAAATAAATAAATAATAATAATAATAAATGCAGAAAAGGAGACTGATTACAAAGCTCGTCATGAGAAATCCTCATTGCTGACATATACTTAACCAGGAGAACCCAAAATCTTTAGATGTTGATTTCGATTTCATAGTTGACACTGATGATCACCAATATTCTGACATGCACAAAAGTTAAACTTCAAACGTTATCTTCGATCGCCTCCAGACCCGATCACTCTCGTAAATTCGTGTTCGGTTGATGTTTTTTGTTTTCTTGATTTTGAAAGGGAATGGTTAAAAGTTGCTATGGGGAATATTTCGGCAAATGTTTGAGTCTTTTTATTTCGGTGCATGAACTTTGAACTTAAATTGTCCCTTTTATTTTCTTGTCAGGTCGTTCACGACACCTTTGATGGCGAACGACACAGTAATCTGGCATATTTCATTTGCATGTTTTACTTTGTCTACTGTATGCTATGTGTTGTACTCTAAGACTAGTATGAGTACCCACTTACATGTAAAATGTCTCTGGGCATGGCCGCACTGAAAGTCAAGCCTACTATCAGGAATCGCTTCCAACGGCCGCGGTGATGTATTTGAGGGCGCTTTCAAAGCCACCGCTTAGGGAGCGTTCAGTTTTTACGGCCTGGGGGGGGGGGCGGCAAAATCTTGTCGCCGGTGTTCAAAAAAATACAGACCCCCCTGCATTTTTCGCAAAAAAATGATGACCCCCCCTTTGTCAGACGAAAAATTTTGATGACCCCCCCCCCCCCCGCTGAAAAATAACCAAAACCCATATGTCAAATTTACCCGCACGGTTTGGATTTGAACTCCGGTACGCGGCGCACTTTATTGGTGTAGCAGAGATGCCAGTGCACAAACTTCTCAGCCACATCCATGCAAACGTCTGTTAATTAGGACGACTGTAAGGCAATTTTGAACTTCATTTGCATAGACAACTTATGTCCATGGACATTGTATAAAGTAAACTTTATTGGAGTGGTTCGCCAAAGGCAGCCCTCCGGTTAAGAGGGTCATGGGCCATTACGTAAAGTCAACTTTACTCTAGTGGGCAACCAAAGGTGGCCCGCTGGTAAAAAGAGGGTCGATCATGGCCATTGCACGAAGTAAACTTTACTGAACAGGGCCGCTGAAGGCGTCCGGCCGTTAAGATGGTCATGGGGTATTACAATAAAGTCAAGTTATTGTAGTGGGCCGCCGAAGGCGGCTCGCCGGTAAAGAGGGTCGATCATGGCCATTGCATGAAGTAAACCTAATTGGAGTGGGCCGCAAAAGGCGTCTGCCCATTAAGAGGGTCATGGGTAATACATAAAGTATATTTATTGTAGTGGGCCGACGAAGGCGGCCCGCCGGTAAAGAGGGTCGATCATGGCCATGGCATAAAATGAACTTTATTGTAGGTATTATGTTTTTGAAAATGTGGTGACCCCCCTTTCCTACCAGTGAAAAAGTGATGACCCCCCCTTCGCGGATTCCAAAATTATGATGACCCCCCTGGATTTTGCCCCCCCCCCCCCCGGCCGTAAAAACTGAACGGTCCCTTACGTCGTTCCTAGTATCGCCCATTATATCTGGTTTTCCTGTCATGAGTTCGGATTCATCAATTTGCTGAGTATTCTGAGCGTGTACAAGATAATGAAATCTGAAAGGATACTTTTCGACATGGATTTTGAATCAAACGCAAAATGGTTGACTGAAGCGAAGAACAAGGTACCCATTCTTGAAGTTTGGTATAGCACAGCTTCGGATAATGTTTTCGGACAAGATTTGAATTTGAACTGGCTAGAACATCAAGCAGACGATGCCAAACTACAAATCATCGCTTGGTTTGGTGGAGTGTATCTCCCCACTTCAACCTCTGCGCAAGTATCATGATGTTTACGTCATCAGTTTAAACGGCGACAACAGTGTCGACAGTGGATTGATAATCGCAAATAACAACTCAGAGTTTTTGAGGCTTTTCTACACGAGATACAAGGACTAAAAAATGAATGTTGGATACGCAACTCAGTTGAAAATCAAGAAAAATTAGCCAGGGATCACAAACACATCGTACATATCCAAAAATCTATGACAGTCCGCCCAATTTCGACAATTTGAAGACGTTGTTCTTTGGTAAGTTCCCTTGGCGAAAAGGACAGTATGCGTTTCACATTTGGACCCCTGTATATAACCATCTACGAGACACAGATCCAGGTACTTAGTCAGAAGAGTTCACGAGTCCCGAATATATAAAAACCTCGATTCGACGTTTTGCTGAGATCTGTCGCTCTCTGTACTTTGTCATTGGTTGTCTAACAACAAAAATGCCCAAGGGACAACAAGAACCGAGGTAAGGAGAAATTAGAGTAACAATCGTATTGTTCCAACGGATGGTTCCATCAGAACGACGAGCTTCGCCTCGCTTGAAATCTAGCGCAATCTAGAGTTTGGATCGTCATCTTAAATCACGGACAGGGGTACGTTTATGTGACGATCAGTACGGTGATACAGTGATATCTCCTTCAATGTCCCGGTGTTGTTTGCTTTAATATCTTGCTCAGTAGAGAAACTTCACACAATTCGAGATAGTACGAATGACCCACAGTCACTATTTATTGGCCAATATTGGCATTAGGCTGCATTCACAAACACCCCTTGAGGGGGGACTTGAAAAAATTTACAACATGCCAGGGGAATCTGAAACTAATTGACATTGTAACGGGGGGGGGGGCCTGAAAATTTATTGAATTTCAAAATCCTTTTCAAATATCTTAAGGTACTTTCATTTCCTGCCATATGCATTTCCATTTTCGGCGCGCCCTTCGGGCGCAATGTTTTAGGGTATATTCAACAGTTTATTGATAACCCGAGCAACCTCTCGATTGTGCAAAACTGTCCTCTATAATGATTTTAAGTCTCAACTTAACTTTCAATAACAATCCGGGAGATAACTTATTTGATAACATTCTCGCACTGACAATAGACTGGGTCTACGTTGTCTGTGAAATGCTGCCTTGTGGCTTGTTCGCTTGGCAGGCTAGCACTGTAGGTCAGTGTCAAACGTACATGTCGCCGTATGTACACTTATATTTTTTGATGACTTTGACAGAATACAAACTATTTTAAATAGTGCATGGTGTCATCAATAGCAACATTACAATGTTTTACATCGACGACTAACAGAACGTTGAGTCAACAGAATAAAATATGCAAAATTGTAATCATCATTAAATATATCCTTATCCATAAATACCACCACTATCATTATCATCACCATCAGAATCATCATCATCACCATTTCCTTATCAAAATTTTACTGCAACATTTTTCCTATTTTTTATGGATTTTCCTGTAATTTTTGTTAATTTGGAACAAAACGGACATCGTATTTCATTGGCTACAGTTTTTTATCAAAATTTCGGCAAAAATCTGAAAAAAAATTGACTAGGGTATAGTTTGTAAAAGTGACAAAAATTGACTTTGGCGCTCAAAGGGTTAAGGCTGGGGAAATGCCATCAACTTGGAATACAGGGCTAATTGTACCTATTCTTAAATCAGGGTCGAGAACAGACCCATCCAATTATAGAGGTATCGTAATATCTAGCTGCCTGGGGAAACTCTTGACTAGTGTCCTAAATAATAGAATCGTGTTACACTTGAATATGATCAAAATATCAAAATAATAAAAAATCATCAATTTGGACGAAATGTAGGACGACTGACAATCTCTTTATACCGAAACTATCATAAATAAATACCTTAATAGTAATAGCCTTTTTAATGCATTAATTGCGTTTAAAGGCCTCCGGCCCATATGCAAGTGGAGAACCACACTTACATATATATACAGAGCATTCTTCAATTTTGAGTCGAAAATACCAAAATTACAAAAATATAACAGAAACAATTTCTTACGATAAATTCGCAAGAGTTGCGTATCTCAGTGCCATTGCTCTGTGGAAAATTTGCACAATTTTTTTTTAGAATTTCTGTATCTTATGAATCCATAAGTCTTTTGAATTTATAAAGGTTCGGGACAGCAAAACTCTTAGATGGTAAATATTCATTCCTAAAACTTGCGTAAAGCGGACATATTAGTAGAAAATGGTATTCATCTTCACGGCATCGTCTATGAATGGGGTCAATTTCCAGATGTCGCCCTTCCTCAATTGCTAAAGAATGACATGAACTTCTAAGTCTAGCAAATGACTGAATATATTTACAATGGCAGCTTCAAGAAGATATTTCTCTGGTTCTAACAAACTCTTAAAGGGTGTTATAAGTGCGTAACTTTGGTTTTATATATAAATTAATTGTTACAGTGGCAGACCAAAACTGTTTGCAAACATCTGTTACTCTAACGGTAAAATTTGACAGAAACCGCTTCTTTTTGTCGACTTCTTGAAAATACCAAGCATGACCAAACCCATACGAAAGAAGAATATTTTTGACGAATGTCGCCCAATTGTGTCTTCCAAAGTTGTCTCAATAAACACTTCAGGAAAAGTTTTATTGGTGTAAAATAAAGTTCATATTGTCTTTTATTTAAGTTATAGCTGACAATTCTATATTTATATCTGATCTAGATTTATATCTAAGTCACGTAAATATGGTATTTGGTTTTTAAACTGCAAAACAGAGTACCTGGCAGCAGAAAAACAGTCAAATGATAGTACCTTATCTATACATTATTGAGTATATTTCATAATTTCCCAATACACTTAAAAGCCCTTGCTTTTTAGTCACATTTCAGCGCAGCGTTTGTAGATACTGGCTGACTTTTCCATTTCGTTGCACAAAACAGCCAATTCATGCATAAAACGAAAGAGACCTCCCCAAACTGTTGCATGAAAAATGGTGACCAAGCCAATTATTTCTGTGCAGGTCCTTATAAAGTGAGGGTAAGTAAAACACGTTTGCACAGTGAGGGTGAGTAAAACAAGTTTGCACAAACATTCAAGGAAGCAGTAGTGCGTATGACTTAATTCAGTGACTTTTTCGAAATTTGCATAGCTGAAAGAAAAACAAAGGTCATTAAAATAATATTCATATTTCATAACTATGATATAAATACTTATTTTCTTACATGACGCATGTCTGATGGGCCTATGCAAGGCATATTTGTCATAACTTTCCGTTGATCTATTGCTAGGCTATTTGTGTTTATTATAGTCTACTTGATTGCTTGTCAGTTTATTTGTTTATTTGTTTGTGTGTTTGTTTGCTTGTTTGTTGGATTTTCATTTTGCTTTGTCTTGTACTCAGATACTTATTCTGTTTCGGCTTATTCATTTGTAGACTTTTCCAGATAGACCGAAGGCCGTATGACTTCACCTTCCTCTTCTTCTCTATTACTACCTACTTGCCGTGTTTGCCCTTTAGTGCTTACTTGTGATATACACGTTATTCGGTGGCATATCCTTATTGACATGACTGTCGCACGTGTAAATAGGCAGTTATATACTTTCCACCCATCATTACCTTAAAGAATCATAGATCCATAGATTTGTTTCAGTGTGCACTGATGATCAATGACCGATGTAGCCAACTGTTTTTCTAGGCAATATAGGTAACATGTGACCGGTTTCTTGGCATCCAGTGCATAGCACGTTTGAACTTGAATCATTCAGAAGCCAAAATGGTTAAAATTTAGTTGCCAACTCCGTGAAAGCGGTATGTCAGGATAACTATCAACATGGCCGTAACTAGTCCGCATGAAACCAGGACATGGCCCATAAGGTTGGACTTCCACAATCTGGCACTTACTAGGCTCACAGGATTGTTTACAGGATCTCAAATGGTCGCCGTCATTTAAGAACGCACGGTTTATAATAGATGAGAAAACCGGAAAAAATAAAACAAATAGATTCTCAATAAAGATACATTTAAATCAACTGCACAGAAAACATTTTCGCTTCTTTACGATTCCGAACACGAAATCTTAACACCTCCATTGAGAATCGCCAAATTTTGTCAAGAGACGATAACAATATGTAATTGGCGGTGAAAATCGCTTGAATGCTTCACCTCATGTTTACGAAGCTTGCATGCGTTTTTCATCTCCTACAATAACATGCACAATTAAGGATCAGAAATCAACTATCTAGCGGGCTGTGGGTCATGGGCTGCTATATAAGTTATGGGCAATGTTACATAACAATTCATCAAGGTCAATTGAGTGACAAAGAGAAAGTCCTTTCTGAATCTGTAATTTAAGGTTCTGGCTGACATTAAAACTTTACATAAAATTAGTGAAATAAATGCATTATGCAAAATAGATCTTACTTTGATACAAATCCTGATTGAGTTAAGAATAATCTGTGTCATCTGTCAAACTTTTGTGTCATATGGGCCCATTGTATAAGTTATACGCTTAGCCATGTCTCCATTGTTAAACACATCTCAAATTTTGTTAGAAAACTATTTATATTTAAACTTAAAGATATTTAGTGTACTAAAATGTAGTATCCTAAATTGGTCTTATTTTGATATGGCTCCACCTGGGAAGAAAAACAATTTATGTCTACTACCATCGCTTTTGTGCAGTATAGACCACACGAATTGTTGTTTGAGCAATGTCCCATAGATAAATACTTAGCACCGGTAGCGTTAGAAAAAATGTTGATGTTGAAACTTCAAATAAATTTAGTACAAAAAAATGTATATCCTAACTAGACCTTACGTTAATACAAATCAAGAATGGAGTAACAAAATTGTGTAAATTATCATACGTTTTGTATCACATGAGCCCACGTACCGGTATTAGGTGTATGCCAAGCCATGTCTCATAGCTTGCACTTGTGGTTTGCTCAACTTTAACCACAGCATGACAAGAACCAGCCTTTTACAGTCTGCTTGTAAAACCCGTTGTTGGACAAGCCCGTAAACTTTCTAAGACAAGAAGTTACATAGATGATAGAAAATATTTGTACTTATATTAAGATTACAGCGTACCTAGTGCGTCCATTTCGGCAACCCATTCTCTTCGTTCTTGGTCGTTCATCTCTTTTATACTTTAAAATTCATTGCTGATGCGTCATTGGACACCCTAAAGATATTGATCTTGTTGTCGTTCTAATGGTGCTTCTGCCACTTCTGTGATCACTATCAGAGTTCATATAGACAGACAAATTTTACGTTTCTGGCTTAAGTGTATACAGGTTGACTGCCCTGAAATAGTGAAAGATTGTTATGAATATCAATATAATAGAGCACAGAAAGGTTTTAACTGCTGGGCATTATATGTCAAAAACTTCCTTTGTAACTTTTTGTTTTGGTGAGGTTTGGTTGAACCAACATGTGACAAATAATGGTGTCTTTCTTCAACAACTTACACAGCGATGTTACGATATTGTGATACAAAAGTGGCATTGAGATATGTCAAAGTTCAAAGTTATGTACCTACTCTAAACTTAAACTTCACTTGACTTGTGAAAAGTACCTTAAATGTATCCATAATATTATATACCCAAATGCATTATCGCGTCTTAGATAATCATCACATTGCCTCCTTATTGAGAAGGGTAGAGAACTTGGCATTCTACGTGAACAGAGATTATGTCCGTTTCGTTGCAATTGTATCGAGGATGAATATCACTTTATTCTTGTATGTCCACAATATGAGAAAATTAGATCTAGATTTGTCAATTTTTCTACTTACCTGCAAGTAAATGGAAATTCCCCTTACTATTACAGTCAGAAATCCAAACACTTTAGAAAACCTAGGAAAGTATGTCTTTCATTCTTTCAAAAAGCACCAGAATCTTCTTGATGAACATAGTTAATGTTTTTGATAAAAGAAAAAATGATTTTTGTTTATGCGAGATATCATCTCAAGTGACTACATGTTCTTGTATAAACTGTGAAGATACATTGTACAAGAAGCCCAATGGCCTGTAGTACTGAATAAAAATCACCTATGTTTCTTATGTTTTTTACTACACTTCTGCGACCCCGGTTTGTTGTCGCTGATGAACTCTTTTGGATCTCATAAACATTAAGTGTATTGTTCCAATTACCATGGATTCTCTCATCAATTGTAATGCTCGGGGTCTAAGTGCTGAGAGTTACCACGGGGAATCATAATACTTTCAGTAACTGGCGCAGACACCAAGTTGTTATTTGTATTTACCATTTCTTATCTTTTTTAGGCTGCCATTCACAACACCTATGGAGGGGGCGAGAGAATTAATCGGGGATTTGAAAATAATATGGGCATATTGGGGGCATTTGAAGGGATCTGGGGGCAAAAAGCGAGGACTCGAACCAAAACTGTCTCTGATTATGAAACATGCGTTAGCATGTCTCTAAAATAAAAACATACACAAAAATAAAATGTACCAAAAAAAACACATTCTCTGTTGTGTATGTGTTGTTGTTGTGTACTACACAAACATACGCGTACTTTGTAACACCCATAGGCATTAACCTAGATCAAAAGGTACTGCTTCAGCTTCTTTGTTACATTTGTCAAAAGAAACGTTAATTTTGTTTCTATACAGCAATAGAAAGATTACAGTGAGCCACTTGTTCCGTTGCACAACATTTACGATTTATGAAACAGCCCATCAACAATTTTTGCAGTATTCTCTAGCAGTAGCAGAGACTAGAAACCAACAGTTGAGCTAAAAGTTGTAAGACCAAATGACAGCTGTTGATACTGAAAATGACTTGTGTACATACATTGGTACTGTAACACAGTGGGTCACAGTGGGTCACTTTTAATAGGCCAAAATGGAACAGTACACACACTCTGACTGGACTTTCAGCGACGACTCTATTTTATGGGTGAGAACATCAATCTACCTGATCTAAGAGGTGACCTTACTCCAGTCAAAGCTGTAACTTTCGGACAATATTTTAGTGGTTTTGTTCCGCACATCTACTGCTATTTTTTGTTCTATTCTCTGAATCGTGATGAAAAGTCTTGTTTTTAACTTATCAACACAGCCATATGTGTACAGTCAGCAAGCATAAATTGAATTCAAGTCGTGACGAGAATTCATTTGTCATCAATAACATTGATTACGTTCTTTACACATGTATGCAGAGTATTTTCCTAAACAGAATATTTGTTAATTCTAGAATGCTGTGAGGAATAGAACAAGATACTTTAGTTGATACATAGAACAAAACACATCAAAAACTGGCCAAAAAGTACTGCCAATGTCCCTTTTATACAATTATGTTAGTTTTCCTGACAGGTGAGGGAAGTCATCCTGTTTCCAAACCTTTTTATGTGATCGCTGTTTTTCTGTTTTATGAGATGTTTTCCTGACAGAAAGAGAAAATTTGTTTAAACAGCGCCCTCCTTCTCTTGAAGACAGACACACATACAGACACACTCACACACAACGTTTAAATCTGTCTATACCTAACTATTTTGCAGCATTTTACCTATGCATATCTGATACAGTGGGCAGTCCATCACGTCTCAAGTGAGCACAGAATATAGCTAAAAGAAAGGCAGATAGAAAAAAAACCTCTTCTTGTAGACAACGAAACTTATTTGATTTCTATCATAGTATTTACTGTCACACACACACACACACACACACACACACACATATTGAATATTCCTCTCTGTATACATTTTCCACCTCCCGTACGAAGAATATTTTTATAGTACACATACCGCGCATGCTGGGTAAAATTACGCAGTACAAATTTGTTTACCACAGCACTCAATCAACCCTGTGCCGATCGTCACTGCTAATGGCACACTTGTAGCGATCAGTGATATTTGTTGTGGTATGTCTAACACAACATTTAAATAAATAAAGTTTGCAGATTCTTTTGTGGTACGTCTACCACAACACTTTGATAAATAACAATAACGGGCTAAGCGTACAGTCTTGCCGTGTACCATCTTTACATTTAAAATAGTCGGTCAAACCATTTTTACACAAAACACATGATTCTAATTTAGAGTGAGTCGAACGCAAAACATGTAAAACTCTACCATGAAGGTCATAAGGTATGAGCCTCTGCTAGAAAACCTTTGTGATCATTATATCTCGTTTTTATGAGTTTCCATTTTGCCCATATGGACATGGTTACCCAGATCACTTCGTTCTTCCGATCAGAACCTCCTTAAAGCTCCCAAAGCACATACACTTCTTTATCAAAACACCTTGTCTGTTGCGGGTGTGGATGAATATAATAATCTCCCCGATGAGGGACTATGAGTCACTGACTAGTTTTAAGAAGTCTTGTAACAACTTTCTGTATTCTATTTACTTGTCTGATGCCTCTTCGTAGTTTTTTTATATTTGTACTTCTGTGTTTTTTTGTGTTTTCAAGTTGGTGCTGTAATATGATTTTCTTTTGTCTATTCGACCTCCATGAAAAGAGGTGTTTCACCTATGGAGTTATCGAGTTTAAGGAAAGATTAATAATAATAATAATAATAATAATAATAATAATAATAATAATATTAATAAATAGTCATGTTGCAAACAATCAAAGGCTTTTGAAAAATAAACAAAATAAAATACAATCTTCCTTTACGATTCGATAAATATTTACTCTTGACTGCAAAGCAAATAAATGGTCCATAGTTGAATTACCCTTTCCGAACCCAGCCTGGTTATTAAATTTAATCTCTCAACGAAATCAACAAGGCGATCATTAAGAAATTTTGTTTAAATTGTGCTGGCGGTTGTCAAAAGAGATATACCCCCTGAAATTATCATTATCATCAATTGACCTCTTTTGATGAAGTAGGTAAATAATTCACCTACACCATATTTTAAGGAAAATTACTAGAAGCTAAAATAGCATTGAAAAGGTCACTCAAATACTTTGATATCATTTGAACACTGCACTTGAACATCTCGTTAACAAAGCCATCTGGGCTTGCTCACTTGTTGTTGTTAAGTTCCTTACAGTACCTTCAATTATATTTAAGAAATGGGGGACTTTAAAACAAGCAAGCTCATTTTCTCTCCTCAAGTCACGATACCAATCATGCTTTGCCTGCTCAACCTTTATGTTTTCATTAACTTAAAATCGTCTGAGTTTACATTACAATCTAGATATTATGAAAATAATTAAATCAGTCTGATGATCTAATTATGTCACTGGAGGGCGTACTTTTCTCGCCCCTAAGGTGTTTGATTATTGACCAAAATTTTTACAAATCGTTCAGGCTTATTAAAAGCATACTGTGTTGTTGTTGTTGTCGATAACTTTGACTCTTTAATTTACAAACTCTTAGACTTTTATGATAATTTCTAGCCTTTACATATTTCTTACGTGCTATTTATTATTTGACTTGCGAAAAGCCCTCGAAAGGTCAAATTCAATCCTTTCGGGGATGATTCACACTCATAGTCGCACGTTTTATTTACATTTACCTTGAAGTTCTTGGAACATTTTTCCCACCAGCTGTATATTTAATTTCAAAAGCAGCCCAGTGAAGCACATTGTTTAAAATATCTAAAGTATTGTCAATATTACCTGACTTTATAGCAGCACTAAAATTTTGAAAGTGAAAATCTGCAAATTCGTCTTGCAATTTACCGACAGAATCATCAGATAACTAAGGAGGTGTAAGTCATCTTGGCAATATTCAGTCATTCAAGCAATGCGTCCCGCATTGTTATTCACAATCAATTTTCATTTTAAAAAGCAGAAAAGCTAAAAGAAAAAATCGTAAACTTACAATCATTATCAGATCTAGAATAAGTATAAAATTACATAATAGAAAGAAATGCATTGAAATATTCCAAACCACCAATATTGACTTTTTCTTATATACAGAAATAACACGATCGGAACTAATTTGGGATAATTGGATATTGAAGAAATGTCGTTTTAATCTACAAATTTCTTATATTACACACTTTTTTTGAGTAATTTGCAACATTGCAACATTCAGCTCTACTTCACCTAACACTCTTGAGAAATTTGAAAAATACGAAAATCCAATTAGCCCAAATTATTTCCAATCGTGTTATAGAAATGCTGAATATAATAGCAACTTTTTATAAAATTCAATGATATTCTATCTGGACTTAGCTATCACCTAGATAAGGTGCATACTGTTAAAATGCCACACTTTCAACTTTTTATAGAAGGATTCTATCCCTTTTATTGTTATTATGTTATAAACTTTATTACGGACCTAAAAGTCCAGATAAATGTTGTGAAAGGTTATTAAAGACTCTTTGAAGAATTAATTGTTCTCTTGCATATTGGTTGAAAAGAAAGACAATCAGTCAAACAAAAAGAAGCTTATTCCAAACCTTAACTATATCAGATTATATACAGTAAGTCACATATACATACAATATGACATTAAACTGGTCCAATAATCATTTTCTTTCAAGGTAATACATTACCAGGTCCATGAGACATTTGTGATTTACAAATTTAAGTAGGACCATCCTGAAATTACTACTGTTCAAAAGTCGCTGCCTTAAACCATAAGTCTGCTTACGCATTTGAGCGTCAAAGTTACTGATACTATTGGATACAAACATTGAACTCGCACTACTCCGTTTTTCATACCCCAATAAGAGTCGTGCAGCATTGTTGTGTGCAACTTTCAATTTACGCATGACCAGAATGGTTCTCCATATAGCTGGTGACAATAGAACACATTTAACATGAAACGTACACCTACAGAAATTTCTCATCAACATATTTGCTGAGATGTAAAAATATCTGGTTTGTCGCTCAATGTCATCATCATGAATGATCTCTGAAGCGATCAGATAAGACAAAACTAAGGCATTTTTTCTTAGAAAGAACATCTAATTTAACACCGTTGAGCTACACAGAAGAAATTTTACACATCCTACTGGGATTTGGAAAAATACTATATGCAGTTAGTCTTCTTGCTATTGAAAATGATATTATGTATACCCACATAGCAAGTGCAAACATCTATCAATTTCTGTATACCTTTTGCAGAAGGACTGACTAAGCAAATATCATCTGCACACATTAACTGATTAACAAAAGTACCACCGATATTGCAGCCTGCATTCGAATTTGTTAAGAGTACACTCAAGTCGTCCACATAAATATTAGAAAGCTTAGGTGACAGTATACCACCTTGCTTGATACCAATTATTACAGTAACAGCAAAACTATTCGATGGGTGAGCACCCCAACAAATAACAATGAATCGAGCTCAATACCAACAAGCAAAGAATCGAAATGTGTGAATAGGAGTATCACGTTGAATTAACTGCATAAAAACGGTATAATACTTACTGTATTAGCATGAATTATTGCCTGTATTTTAGCTGAATAGTGCATATACAGGTGAATACAGTTAAAAATCCATTGCTTGTATTCAGAAAGCCTGTATTCATGTGGATTCATGTGAATTCACGTGTATTATTCTATAATACAGGCAACTCATTAATGTGAATTTATCTGTATTATTGCGTTTTCATGCAGTGATATATATAACTTTTTGAAAAATGTCCAATAATTAACTCTTTCTAAGCCTTAGAGGCATCCATAAAGGTAATAAATACATTGCTGCCATAACTTCTATAATATTGGAAGATTTCCTTCAATATAAAAACACAGATCAGTGCAGTGACCTGATTTAAAACTAAACTGGTGATCTGTCATCCGTAGATATGATTCAATTAGTTAACGATATAAATGTATTTTCCTGTGACATACCAGTGTCTGATATGAGGATTTCAAAAAAATTCGAGTTCCAAATGTTGATGCTATACTCCACATGATTACTTTGGAAGAGTCCCAATCAAAGTCCTTTTGGCACAACGTTTCAAGACAAGCAGGGCAGCCTCCCCATCTGCGCTTCTGTAGTTCGGATGAAAATTATGGGGAGAGTTTTATATGTGTCACGGTGTCGTCCTGTGGTGTTGGTTTTTTAACAAATTAAATGAGTAAACTCTGTGCTATTGGTAGTTGTCTCATACGCCCCATATTAGGTTGTCAGAATACATCTTGCAAGGACAAATCTTAAAATGAGGTTATTCTATTCGTTTACCTTCCATGCGCAATTACGTACGTCCGATAAAGACAGCAGTAGTGCAGACCACTATAGCTGAAAAGCTCACGATTTCCCGTTTGCCTGTGAGAATAAAAGACAAGGCGGGAAGACTTGCTGAATTCGTATACACATATCAGCAAATTCAGAAGACAAACATTGCGCAAGCAAACACTAAATAGATTAGCTATAGATATTAACTCACCTCGGTGTCAATTGAAACACCTATATTCAGCCACAATTTTAGGGAGTTTCATCTCCTCCAGGTTAGATATGGTATGAAAAGCTCGAAATATATATTAATTGATCGACCAATACATATGGAGTTAATTTTTACATATACATCACACTACTCCCTTATCGCCTTGGCAGATTGCAAGACAACACGAGAAGACAATCACCAATGAAACTCTAAAAAGCTTTTTGAAGCCATTTTTATCAGTTATGTTTCAGGCTAACACTTCTGTGGATTTTTTCATTATATCATTTATAGGAAAATGAATCACACCATTTATGAGCAACTTTATTTACAAGTTTGAAATACAACATATATAAGAGGAAACGAGTCATTCATAAATATGGTCGCATGCATGCAACGTGCAAAAACTAGAGGACATAGTGTATTTTTATCTTGACAGTAAGAACATATTGCGATTCATTATAAAATAACAGTTATATGTTGTTGCGATTTTTAATGTTAGGGAATAAAAATGACGTGCGAAATGTCAAATAAACCTGTCCTGCATCCTGTTACAGATATATTTCAATTCTGATGTTAATGCAGTAAAAGATATTTCGACAAAATATTTTGACAAGATATTTCGATGTCAAAAAATGTCAAACAGATGCAGCCTATTGGTCATTACAATGAATAGGTCTCACCTCCAGCAGTGTAGTCCCAAACCATAATAGTCGATGAAAATCGACTTTCAGTGAAGTTATCTTGCTTCGTGTGACAAGAAATATTAGCGATTTTGTCATCATTCTTGTACGTATACCTTATGGTGTGCGAACTTCTGAACGTGGTGTCATTATTTTTAACAAGTGTTTTCAGTTCAGTGTACGGGGAAAACGGATGATCGTTCTCGAACCATTGAAATGTAGCTGCAGGTTTCGCTCTTAATACTGCACAGGTTATGATGTAAATGTTTCCTTCGACGTTAGGAGTCTTCAAGATTTCTGGCTTGTCAGAAAACACTGTAATGGAGAGCAGACAGCAACAAAGGGTTCAATTTTTGACTCGTTGATCAATTAAATCACATTATTAATGTACACTCGATAACATTTTAGCCCATCAGTTTTTTTAGAAAACGCCTTACAACTTTCTCGAGCGATTTTGGTAGTGTCATTGCAAAGTCATCAGTTCTTGTCAGCTGCAATAGCTCAGTAAAATACCATTTAGCCGCCCAGCTGTGGCAATTCCTTGCTCAAAATACCATTTCATGCACTGAATGCACTGAATGCACTGATTTATCGAGCGCAAAGCTGCAGATTTGCCTTTGATACGCGTCCTTGAATAGCTTTTAATTATAATATTTCTACCCGATCTCAACACAAGAAAAAAAGTCGCCACTAGATTGCAACTGAAAATTTCCAAGCATGAACATTGCACGCGAACAATGCAAAAATGATATTACAGAAATGCAAACACGTCAAGATAGGCCGTCCTTACACTGAGTTTAAGTTAGCACTAGCTTTCGTTATATATGTGTACGTTCGTCATGTTTCAACTTAGAGGTAAGATTAGAGATTGACCAACACCACAGACTACAATCTTCAGAACAATGGCATAGATTATTGTCTTTCAGATATTCAGCTTGCGCCATCAGTAAGGCTGCAAATGATGGAGCAATGATACAAAATTAAATTCTCTGCTCAGCTTTTACTGTGAAAATATTGAAACCATTACTATTTGTTAAAATCCAAAATTGACCGGAACATCAAATTATGTGGTTTCTCAACGAGCATAATTAACTTTGAATAAATTTCAAATTTTCAAAGCTTCAAATAAAATCTTTCCTAAAGACCGTTTGTAATACCGGTCGTAACGGTCATTGTAGAGCCTTTTACACAAGCTAAATAGTTGGACTTTCAACGTGATTTAGAGAACTTGGCATACAAAGCAAAAACGGCGAAATAATCGTCAAAAGTTACATTACTGGCATGGCCAAAATGGGTAAGAGCGTCAAAACTGAACATAGCAGTTACTACGGGGCAGACGGGCGTTGTCTATATAAAGAATATAAAAACTAATATTTGGCGTTTGTTAGGTCTCTCGATCAATCTTGTGGTAGCAATAAACATTTGAAGGCATATGCAATCTCACGGGGTTATCTATGTACTTCACTACTATTTTTGCTATCTCAGCTTTCTCACCAGAAGTGTTAAAGGCGCTACCATTTGATAAGCTCGAGAATTTCAGTTGCCGCTTCATCGGCTCAAGCCAGACATCCTAACCTGCGTCCGAGAAGCCTCCATGCCCAATTAGGAGCATTTGTTGTTCAGGTAATGATTTCCTGATTCTAAAAAGAGTTGATGGCTAAAGCCAATGTTATGTAGAAATAATGACCGACCATGCGGTTCTGGCTTCCTCTCCGTGGACCGACGCGTCGCTCCATATACGTAGAGATATAAACGCGCGATGTCGGCTAGATAGAAGCCTTAGAATATCTCTGATTATTGTCAAACACGGTCAGTCTATTCACTAGGTGTGACCATAGACAGTAGAGAAGCGTTTCTCTACTGTCTATGATGTGACTATTAAAAGTTTGGGATAATATGTTAACACGCGTTTTTTTAGTTTACTCTCTATCGATACCAAGACACTCGAAGTTTGGTATTTCTTTTTGTCTCTAATTTTCATCAAATAAATCTAAAAATCAAAAGAATCTTATCAGTAAAATGTTGTAGTATATTTTGCACATACATTTCTGTGCCTAATGCTTCCATAAATGACAGGACAATTTCATGGACATTTCATACACAATCTGTTGTGTTACAGTACTATTTATGAAAATTAAATACAGTTTTACACAATCTGTTGTGTACTATTTATGGAAATTAAATACACTTGTAAACTCCGCTAAAGCTTCAGCTGGTTGAGAAATATAACATGAACTTTTTGATTACAATGATAATACCGGTAGTAATTATATCATACCAGTATATTTATGGCGCAAATACTGCGATCTGATTGGTCGAGACGCGAAAAGAACAGTGGTACCGGTATATTGGCGATATACCACTGCTGGCATACGCGAAAGGTCACAGCTTGAGCAAAAATCTGTTTTTGACGTTCCTCGCCAGAATTCCAATATAATGTTATGATAAAATAGCAATAAATCACATCCAGCAACGGTATACCACTCGATTTTGACCAGTTCACTTCATATACGCACTCGCTATCGCTCGTGCATATATGTCGTGAACTGGTCAAAATCTCGTGGTATACCGTTGCTGGGTGTGCTTTATTGCTTAAATATATCCTTAGTACATTTTGCTCCTAGTCACAAATGAATAACTTCAATCAGCTTAGATACTTAGAGATATATGTAGATGCGGGCGCTAATTGTTTGTGCAAAAATAAAATCGACATTTAGGGAAACATTTGCCAGCTTGGCTTGTTTGAAACCAGGGAAGGGAATATTTTTGAAGGCTACATCATCAATCACAAGCATTCGTGGTTGACTTTTAAAAGCGTTTTGTTCAAAATACAATGTAAATATGTTAATCAATGGTAATCATGGTAGATAGGGTCAAGGGTTTTAGCCAGTCAAGCCATATACATATCTTCCGGTAGTCAAGAAACAACAAAACAAAGACTATATTTGTACGAAATATATCAAGGGTTTAAAAGATTTTGTGTCGTATTTTACTGTCACATCAGTGTTGTAATGGATTGACGATCAGATCTTCATTAATTTCGGGAATGAAAAATCGTGAAAATAAAACGTTGTAAATATTTTATTCATCACATGGAATACGTGAACATAGGGAGGAATAGCACAACCTTTATTTCACAGTGATGTCAAAGCAAAATCTCGAAGAACAAACATTTCATCAAATTTTCACCTACAAATACAGCAGTTTGACTGTTTTATTCGCTTTGGTTACTTGAACATCAAAATGTACGGAGTTGTGTGTTGATGATTGCAATGACAATTTATCTGTGTGTAACTTATTCAACAAGCCTAAGGTTTCCAAACTTATATGCCGCACATATTGGAAATGATGCGCACAATTGTCAAAGAATTATTCACAGAAAGATGAAGTGACAAGGAATCAGTAGATTTGCTCATTAAACCGCCCATTTTTGGTGCACGTTGACCGAATGTCTTTAAATTGAAAGATCGCTAAAGGAATAATTTTATCTAAATAAAAGATCACGTGAGCAGAAATTGGATTTAGAAGAATCTAACGCACCATGAAATCTGATAGCGGTTGGCAATTCGATGAAGGGCTGGCTTCTTCCAAATAAGGTGGTAACATGTAAGTGTACTGCGCACTGCAATGTACAAACTTATCACAGTGCGATTGTAAATTTTCTATTAATTTTACGTGAGACGGTCTTAGAAGTCGGATCAGTGTTCATAAATACATACCATCATAGCTTGTTTTCACCTCTCATCTTCTGATAGAACGAGAACTACGGATCCGGTGAAATAAATGTACTTCGTAGCTTAAACCGTAAATGTTGGCAACGAACCCTGACTTTTCTACAGAGGAAGAACTTTTAAGCGCTTCAGAATTTATTTTACGTTTCAAAGAATTAAAGATGAATTGTACATATAACCGAGCGGCAGAGGAAATCCTGCCTTGTACTGACAGAACATTTAGACCTACTTTTTACTATTCTTACCGTAGTTACTATGAGTGAGTTGTCACTGTCATGTCCAGAGTGTTGATTTTTTGCTGCATACTCATGCCAGTTTCAGATCGTACCAAGACAAGAAAACTACGCTAGTCTGAATTTCGAGAACAGAAGGCCGCTATTACAGATTATTTGCAACATAAATGGTAGTTTTTTACAAGTGTTGTTTTCGATCGCATCAGCTCATATGGCAATAAATTCCAAGCAAATCCGGGCAAGATACAAAATGAGTGCAAGTATCGCCAATGGAATAAGCTGTTCATACAGTGAAGGGGTTTTATTCGGTTAACCGATCTTTATTTAAACAAACCACAGACAAATAGAAAGACAGACTAGCAACGGGTATTATTCAAGGTGTGAAGCGCTTACGTAAGCCCTCCATGTTCGCCTTGCCTCTGGAAGCTCTCGCCTCTCTTTTTCGAAGAGTGCCGACCATGCATCCTTCAGTAATTTCCGGATTTTCGCCAATTTTTAAGCGAAAGTATGTTCGGCAAAGTTTGTGTTGTTGTTGTCGTGTGGTGCTGAGCGGAATTGGCATGCTGTCGAAAACGGGAAAGTTTTGAGCTTCAGAAAAGTGAGTTATACTATTTTAAAAATTCCTCTCACATTTTTATGAATATATAATGAGTGTGTTTGAACCAAATTTGAAAGTCTTTTATAGATACTGTCTGGTTTTACTCAATGATTTACGGTCAGTCATATCGTCTTTTAAAAGTTGGTCATGGAAGGACATGTTTATGAAACTGCTGGCATATTATGTTTCGATTGGTGTGAAGCAGTGTTTCTGCCCTGAGAGCTCACAATGTAAGTATGGTTGCTACGCGACTGGCAGCACGATGCCATCTCGTCATACTTTTTGTATAATCTCGTGCAATTACCAACCACGAAGAAAGTGTCAAAAAAAACTAACACCTGTGAAGCTCATTTTGATGTGAAAAGGCCATAGTCTACCGAGACGAACACGGAACAAAGGGCATGCCGCATTGCCAGTCTGTCTTTCTATTTGTCGGTGAACAAACAAACAAGACAAAGGATAGTCTATCAGTGGAACTTGAAGATCCCGACAGACATACACTGATTTATTAAAAAACTTACATGGCTGACTATGACAGAAAACAATTGCGATACCTCCGTACAAGTCGGGGCAGCCAGATTTCAAGTTGCCTTGTGTGAGTTCTTTGTCAGTGTGAGAGCCAAAGTAGTATTCTCGTGTTCCCTTTTCGCTTATGTGTTTTAATTTGCTGTATTTCTTTCTCTGAAGATGTTTCATTCTATTGCTCTATAATTTATCGAAGCAAACAGACCAAACTGAATAATGGACGCCATTCAGACGTGGCATTGTGTATATGAACTGCTCTGGATTGCATCTGCTATCGTAACTGCAATAATTTTAGCCTTGATTGGCCGTAAAAGTTGGGCTTTGGTTTCTGTCGTGCGGCTCGCGCCTTGCCCCAACCAAGGCTACAATTTATCCCAATACCTGGTCACGTAAAAGCTTCAGTGCGGATCTCCACTAAACACTCAAGGCACACACGGGGCCGCATTATCAGAGAATCTCGCCTTACCGTGTGCAAATTCATCCATAACCCTGCTCCCGGATAATGTAAAACCCCAATCGATGGTCAAGTGTACTCCTTGCAGCTGAAAAAATAACAGTTTAATGACGCGGGCACGTAGTCAATTCAAACTAGACCGCTATCGTTGAAGTCTGTACCCAGCCGACTAGTACCATTACATTTAAGGGGTGGCCGACAGGTGTATGGGGCTGAATGAGCATGCTTACGGGTAGCCCTACGAGTATGGCGAGAGTGTGGCTTTGGCTACGCCGACTCCGGAGCCAAAGCCGGACACTTTCGCCATACTCGTAGGCCTGGCTTATTGGATTGATCAGAAGGAAGGATAAAGGGGTGGGTAATTTTCATGAAAATATAACTTTTGCCTAAGTTCAACTACGTATTTAGTTAATTCAATAAATTCTCTGATCTGTCTTTTCAACTTTCTCAAATAAGTTTAACTGCGTACTTGTTCAATAAATCCTAAAAGTGAATGGGTTGCTTAGAGCAGTTAGAACTTTGTGTTCATGCACATTGTACAGAGGCATGTGCCTTTAAACTACATATAACTAGTTCAACTTTCAATACTAAGTTCAACCGTCTACCTCCATGGTGCAACTACATCAACAAGATGCCGCTGTAGTTGAATGTAGGAAGAGTGGTGCCAAAACGAATTGTTCCAGGCAGAATCTGTTCGACTAAAAGGTTGTTGTACAATGTGTGAACTGGGGTGCCAAAACGGCATTCTTGCCCATGACGGCGCAACTTTGCACACTTTTTAAAAATCGGATATTTACCATCTAGTATCGAAGTTTGACATATCGACGATTTCGTGATTACTAGAATAAATTGCTGTGTGTCAATGTGTGAATTGGGGTGCCAAAACGGCATTCTTGTCCATGACGGCGAGACTTTGCACACTTTTTAAAAATCGGATATTTACCATGTAGTATCGAAGTTTGACATATCGACGATTTCGTGATTACTAGAATAAATTGCTTTGTGTCATGGAACGCTGGGTCTGTGAAATCGCAGATCGATACTGGACAATCCTTGCCTCGGCAAACTTGGTCTGTAAAATCGCCTATACTTACCCAATATATATCGGCGATTTCAGGACTCTAATATCGATACTGGACGATATTACAATGACTGGTTATGTGCCACAGAACGCCGGGTCTGTGAAATCGCCGATATGCATTTATAATTACTTCGCACAGCTTTTTCAAATACTTTGCTATTTAATTTGTATATTACATAGGTATTTTACTGCTTTTATTCGGTCATATTTTTTATCTAAACTCATTACACAACCACTGATTACATTCCAGGTTAACACATTTTTCTCACAGGACATACATGTAGTCTCACTTCGAACTATGATAATGAACTATACAGTGTGCATGATGAACTCAGGATGGAAATAGAGTCAATAACATATAAACGACTTCCTCCATCCTTTTGCTCATGACTGCTTAAATAATGCAGTGTTGAGAATTTCGGCATTTTCTTGTCTGTCAACATTTGACGTAGTAGGCCGGGTTGTATGAGGAATCCTTTGTATCATTTTACGTCTGTGCGTTTTTGTGGATATATCTTTCTCTTTAACAAATTCAGCATGTTTTACATACACGCTTTGATTTTTAGCAAAGCAATTCATGAATAAATCCGACAAAATTTGAAGCACCGCAACGAAGACTTGTCCCTTTATTATTATTATTATTATTATTACTATTATTATTACAAGTTTAGGGGCTATAAGTATTATATAGAAATCTAATAACAGTTCATTGAAGCTGTGGGAATTCTGAAAAAGAGGTGTTCGAATGCATGCCCATCGTGGCAGTCGTGGGCGCGCACAAAACAAGGCACAGCAACTGCGGAGAGTGTATGCCATTGTATTTGCTACAAATATACCTTCATGCATGTGCACTCGTTTGCCAGTGTAGTCTGCCAATATGAGCATGCGCAATTGAGTTTACCTGCACGTGAATGTGTAGTCTGTATGCTAGGTCTCGTGCTATAATCTTGTTGCTGAGTTTTGCATGTTGACAGAAACTGGAATTACTGCAGAGAATACTTTTCAGGACATCACAAGTTAGTCCTTAAGGTAACAAGTAGGACGTTTAGGAAATCCTTTCAGAAAGTTCACGCCGCCTGTGGCCATTTTGTGGAGTATAAGCTCATATGTACCTGGAGCGACGGTATACAGTATTTCTACTGTACATATTGCTAGATAATATGCGATGGAATTTTGCGTTTCACGTCGTTCAATCATTCAGATGGAAATGCCGGCCTTCTCCAAACTTTGAAAAAAATCAGGGTAACAGACTTTGGAATGCTAACTCTTGTATAACAATGACGTAATTTAATGAGAAGACATTTGTATTCGAGCTCGGCAAAATTTTTTGATTTGAGAGACTCTCATCATTATTATTATACTTTATTGTCCTAAAAAGGATAATCACCTTACAGCTCAGAGGATAAAAATAACGACCTGACACACATAAAAAACAAAAACAAAACAAAACACAGACTAAGTCAGCAAACACACGAAAAAAAAATACACTTCAGAGATTGAGTCTCTTAATGGCTGTTGGGACAAAGCTCTTTCTGTACCTTAATTTGTTACACTTCAAGCAGCGAAATCTCCTTCCTGAAGGCAATAATTCAAAAGAGGAATACAAAGGATGGTTTACGTCAGCAGTGATTGATCGTGCTTTGTGCAGTATTGCACTATCCGTGAGCACTGAAACGGACGGAGTGGGTCTACCAATTATCTTAGCAGCAGTTTGCGAGATTTTTAACAACTTATTGCGATTTACGGTAGAGAGCAACGAAAAGTAGCAGATATTGCAATAAGTCAGAAGTGGTTCAATAATACTCCGATATAGTAAGAGTAACAGATGTGAATCCACATCAAAGGAACGCAGCCTCCTAAGCACATGCAACCTCTGCTGACATTTCTTTTGAAGGGCTGTTGTATGATGACTAAATGAAAGTTTACTGTCGAGAATCACGCCAAGGTACTTGAAAAAGGTCACTTGTTCAACAGGTTCTCCATCAATACAAATCGGGTCATTTTGGTCAGGAACCTGACGAAAGTCGATTGTAAGCTCTTTCGTCTTTGATACATTTAGCTCTAGGAAATTCGATCTACACCAATCAGAAAAATATTCAACCGAATTTATGTAATCAATTTTCGAGTTTAAGTCACTAAGGAGAGCAAGTACAGCTGCATCATCTGAAAAATTTGAAAAATGGGCTAGTTGGAGAGCTACTTTGGCAATCATTTGTATACAAAATAAACAAGAACGGACTTAAAGCACATCCTTGTGGGGCACCAGTGTTTGTAGAAATCATCGTGGATTTGGACTGTCCAACCCTTACACACTGTGGTCTGTCAGTTAGGAAATTATAAACCCAATGAATGATTGAAGATGGAACATTGAACTTCATTAATTTATCTATCATAATATGTCGCTGAATAGTGTTAAAAGCAGAACTGAAATCAATAAAATCTTGGCATAGTTACCAGCTTTATCATCATGGCGGATTCACTGAAACAGTGAGTATTCAACAACTTTTTCCTATGTCCATGTAGCATTGTGCAAAAATAAGCGAGTCCACAGGCCTTTGGCGAATCAATAAATGCGTTTTTCACCAAGCTGAAAGGTTGAAAGATGCATCCGTCACTTTAGAACGAGCTAGATAGGCCTAAATGCAGTTAAACCCAGCTGGGCATAGAAATTTGCCATAGTATGATTTTGTTCTGGAGACAACCGGCCGTGCGTTGGATTTTTGCAACAAAGTTTCCATATCTGAACTGACGTACTTGAATGACAGGCATAGGAAACGATGACCAATAAAAACGCATTCTCGTTGCATTTTGATAATAATGTATCAATCACAATGACACGGAAATTATGCCTCCTCCCAACAGAAGGGCCATGGTCTATTTTTAGCCCTGCTACAGTATGTCTCAGTGCTGAAAAGGCCATATTGTTGTCATGTTGTCATGGTGACTTTTAAAGTTTGCATGCAACTGTGAGAGTGAAACGGGTTGTTTACAGGTCACAAAACTTTTGAGTCCCACTGTCGTCCATTACACCTGTTTCCTTGGGCATTAAAGATGTGCAAGTATACAGATCAAAAGACTAGAAAATTCACTTCATGGGCAGAACCTTGTAAAATAGCTCTTTCTTGTCTGGTAAACGAAAAAAGATACCCTTGATCTAAAATATGCATGGGCTACCAGCCAGTGTCACCAGGCTACCAACTTCAGAATATGGTTGCCCAAGTGGACTACCACGGAAAAAAGTTAATTTCGAGCCCTGGGCAATATTAAACATGAAACATTTAACTTGTAATATTTCCCCTTGTCTTGGCCTGCTGGGTTTTAAAAAAATGTTTAAAGGTATACAGGGACCATGTTCAAATTTAGCCATTGCTACCATGGAAAGGGGAGATCTAGCTGATCATCAGAATCATAGAGTTTATGAGGTCACGCCAGGTCACACAAAAATAATGCACCACTACATGGCCATAATTTTACTTTAGTTAAACAATCAGAAATAATTTGTCTTCATTATTCTTCCTGGAATTAGGCAAAGAAATCAAAATAAATTATTATAAAATGAACATTATTATACGTCGTTAATTATAAATCCATAAAATAAATAAGTAACAGTGAATTTTGTTTCAAATAAAACAAAAAAAGTGTGCGCTACTGTTACTGCTTGTGATAAATACAAGTCATCGTTGATGACACAGTCCCCACTTGTTAATGGGTACTTTGATTACATGTCCTCAGAGAGGATAGAGTCCTCTTCATTAATTAGGTCTGTGATAAAAATACTTTGATACAGATGGCGCTCAATGGCCAAGAATGAGTTCCATGGTGATGAAAACATAATACCAATGTAGGCCACCATCCTAAAGTTCATAAAATGAGTCAACTAGGAATTAATCAACAGGATGTTGCAAAACATTTTTGCATACAATTCTAACACTTAACAGATTATCACTGGTACCATATTTCATAAAGTTTGATGCAGTATTTACAACACTATGAGATCAACATCTGTATCAAGTTTCATCACATTTGATGTATTAATTTGTGGCTATATCACCCTAATTAGGAAAGTTCATTACTTATACAATTACAAATTAATAAAAATACCGTCAAGGACACTATGTGCTCACATTCGGTTTGAATTGGTCCATTCGAGAAATATTTAAACCAGGAAAAACAAGAATGACAAAAGCAAATAAGGTGTCCAACTTAGGTACTGGAGGTCATCTTTAGGAACATGCATATCAACTTCTATAGCAATGGGAGAAGCAGATCCTAAATACATAAGCAAATGTCAACAACAAAAAACAGAGAAGGCTTGATAAAAAAAAACGTGGGAGTGGGCAAAAAATGCACAAGGGATCTGGTAAAAAAGTAATGCTACATCATTGATCTTCTAAACCCTACCCCCTCCTGCATATCAAATGTTCCACCCCTTGGTATTACATAAGACGAAATGACAGGAAGTACATTTACAACCTTGGAGATTTTTAATTAATGCCATGAGTGTTATCATTCTAATGTAAACAGCACTTAAGTTAGTTACAGATAGTGAAATGCCTTCCACTGTGGGTGGTGATTACAACATCTGGAATTATCCTGGATCCAAATTTCTCATCAGTTTTTGTATGTCTTACATAGAAAAGTTGCAAAAATTGGTCCAAAATGAAAAAATCACCTCAGCTTTGTTTTCTGGATCAAATTTTCCTACAAATTGGTATCAAATATGACACAATTATGTTCACAGCCTTCAAAATTGTCTCACAACATATCCTGGGTTAGTATAGGTCATTTAAGGTCACAAACTGAGAAAAGTACTTAAAATATACAAATTTTGGGGGTTTCCCAACACTTTGAGCAGAAAATTTATCTAATAACATCTTTCGGGACTTTATACCAAATTACAAGCTATCAAACAAGGGACTTTATACAAAATTACAAAGCTATAAAACAAGTAATGTTGAGATAAAGTTTTCTTGACCAAAAATGACAATATTGTCTTAAAAATACAATTTTTTATATTTCAGGACAATTTCCACATATCTAACTATTGCCATCTCTGTACATCTGTGTACAAAATATGAAAGCTGTCTGTCCAGGAGTTTTAAAAAGGAAACACTGTCTAAGATTTTTTGACCAAAAATGACAAAATTGCACAAAAATAGTAATTTTACCAATTTTGTCATAATTTCAACAAATTAGAAGAGTAACACCCTTGCAAAGAGACAACCCAAATTTGAGAGCGATTGGGCCGGCGGTTTCAGAGAAGAAGAATTTTTACTGAAAATGAGAAAAATCACAAAAAATTTCAGCAAAAATACAAAATTAAGGATATCTTCACAATATTCATAAAACTGTATAAGGTTAACCTAAGGTACTTGTACACAAATTTTCAAAGCAATCAAAAAAGCGGTTCTTGAGTTATTAATTCTTAACCATTTTCACATTTTGTAAGCTCATTTGCATAATTTTGGCAATGCAGACTTCATTTGAACAAAATCCCATCTATAGCCCAGGATGCATCCACACACCAAATACCAAGCTGAAACGTGCAGCGGTTTGCGTGTTTTTGATGTTGACGGACATACTGTACTTACATACATACATACATACATACATACATACACACATACATACAGACGCCATCGACTTCAGCCTATACGATAAACTCACATTGGTAAAACCAAATGTGAGCTAAAAATGACACTGATAAATGTCTGTTTCAATGTTAAAGCAATGTGAGCTTAACATCAGTTAACATCTGTATAAAGTTTCATGAATTTGATGCAGTCCGTATTTCTTGACATATCAGCCTACTTACGAATCTTCAATAATTGACATGTTACTGCTACATGACGTGAAACAAATTGACGAGCATATGTATGAAATAGGTCAATGTCCTTGTACCAACTTTGAATGATACTGGTGGAAATATGTCTGATTATGGCTCTGTACATTTGAAAATTGTAACAAAATCACCGCCATGCAGCGATATTTGATCTTACTGTTTAAAAAATCAACATGTATATGTATGACGTAAGTCAATGTACATGTACCAACTTTGAATAAGATCAGTTGAGACTTGCCAGAGTTATGCCTCTCGACATGAAACAACCATAACAAAATTGCTACCACGTGGCCATATTGGACCATCTCGTGAAACCAATCGACAAACACATGTAGAATAAGTCAATGTCCTTGTACCAACTTTGATTAAATTTGCTTGATACATGTCTGAGTTATGGTTCTCGACATGAAAAAATTGGGAAAAAAATGGCCACAAGGCAGCCATATTGGATCATATCACATAACAAACTGACATGCATATCTATGACATTAGTCAATCTCCTTGTACCAACTTTGAATAAAATCGGTTGAAACATGTCTGAGTTATGGCTCTGTACATGAAAAAATCGTAATAAAATGGCTGCCTAGCGGCCATATTGGATCGTATCACATAACAAATCGACGTACATATGTATCACATAGGTCAATGTCCTTGTAACAACTTTGAATAAAATTGGTTAAAACATGTCTGAGTCATGGCTCTGTATATGAAAAAATCGTAATAAAATGGCCGCGTGGCGGCCATATTGGATCGTATCACAAAACGAATTGACGTGCATATCTATGACATTGGTCAATGTCCTTGTACCAACTTTGAGTAAAATCGGTTGAAACATGTCTGAGTTATGGCTCTGTACATGAAAAACTTGTAATAAAATGGCCGCCTGGCGGCCATATTGGATCGTATCACAAAACAAATTGACGTGCATATCTATGACATTAGTCAATCTCCTTGTACCAACTTTGAATAAAATCGGTTGAAACATGTCTGAGTTATGGCTCTGTACATGAAAAAATCGTAATAAAATGGCTGCCTAGCGGCCATATTGGATCGTATCACATAACAAATCGACGTACATATGTATCACATAGGTCAATGTCCTTGTAACAACTTTGAATAAAATTGGTTAAAACATGTCTGAGTCATGGCTCTGTATATGAAAAAATCGTAATAAAATGGCCGCGTGGCGGCCATATTGGATCGTATCACAAAACGAATTGACGTGCATATCTATGACATTGGTCAATGTCCTTGTACCAACTTTGAGTAAAATCGGTTGAAACATGTCTGAGTTATGGCTCTGTACATGAAAAAACTTGTAATAAAATGGCCGCCTGGCGGCCATATTGGATCGTATCACAAAACAAATTGACGTGCATATCTATGACATTAGTCAATCTCCTTGTACCAACTTTGAATAAAATCGGTTGAAACATGTCTGAGTTATGGCTCTGTACATGAAAAAATCGTAATAAAATGGCTGCCTGGCGGCCATATTGGATCGTATCCCAAAACAAATCGACGTGCATCTGTATGACATATGAAGTAATCCTTGTACCAAGTTTGAATGAAATCGGTTCTTGCATCTCTGAGATATCTGTGTGAACGGACGCACGCACGCACGCACGCACACACGCACGCACACACGGACATGACCAAACCTATAAGTCCCTCCGGACGGTGTCCGTGGGGACTAATAATGGTACATGGGGTGATAAGGAGGATTGGGTTTGGATACTTGTAGAATTCACCACATAAAATCAATTTGAAGGCATAAACTTAATTCGATAAATGCATAATAAGTTAGTAATATACTATATAACACTTATTTGGGATGACTGAATGAAACACAATTAAAAATGCTTGAAAAACTTTCTGGTCTATGTAAAATTAATTCTAACACACTAAAATTAACGGAGAATATAATTTTGACCAAAATGGCCCCAATATACACTATCTTTATTATTCTTTCTTGAATGAAGGCAAAGAAATTACAATTATTACTATTATTATTATTATAGAACAAACGTTAAAAGTTGTTACTTAGAAATCCATAAAATAAATAAAAAACAGTGAATTATGTTTTAACATAGACCCTTTCGAGGGTCTATGGTTTTAAATAAAAAACTGTGGTTACCGAAATGGTTACTATAGCAACATAAACAAAAAATACCGCAATTATACGGTGTCGCTCAAATTTGATCAGAATTGGTACACACCAGTATGGGTACCAAAGATCAACAATAAATGTTGTTTATCTGTTCAGTGCAGGAAAATTCTACGTTGATGTTATGACAATGATTTCTGCACAGTACAACCAGAAAAACAACAAGAAATATTTAAACAAGAAAAACAAGAATGACAAAAGTAATTAAGGTCTGAAACTTTAGGTACTGAAGGGCAACTTTAGCAACATGATATGCATAGCAGAAAGGCAGCTAGCCCCCCTTAGTTTGACCATAGACGGTCTTCCTCCCCTCTACTGACGGTCTTCCTCCCCTCTACTGTCTATGGTTTGAGCAGGTCTGTTAATATCGATGAAATTCGTTTCTTTGCTTCGATAAAGTGTGTATGTGCGATGTATGATAGTGAGCATGCGTGCGTGAGTGCTTCACGAACTCTACAACGTGTTGAGCGGTCTCAGTCAGAAAAATGTAACAACTTAGCCAGCTATTGAACCACTCTTTTTTGGGAGTGGAGATTTAGCCGAGTGGTTCTGTCTGTGGCCTCTCAGCTAGGCGACTGATGCCGTATGTTGTGGGTTCGAATCCGATTGAAAACTATCCGTATGTAACAGTTCATAAACAATGACAGGAAATGACTCAAGTCAGTGGAGTAAGATTGTTTCAAGCCTGTTTCAGAATTTCGCTTTTTCTCACCTCATTTGCACATTTTTGACACTGATGTGTTCATTTGAACAAATTCACATCTCAACCCCTACATCTACCTGTACACCAAATACTAAGACAGTAGCTTTGGCGGTATGGGAGCCTTTGTGTGTGACGGACATACATCCGCACATACCCACAAATATACAGACACTTAGACTCATCATATAAGCTCTTTTTGGTATTTATATATAAAACCAAATATGAGCTAAAAATGAACATGGAGTTCATGCTGTTATAAATACACTTAGGAGAGCATTTGCATAGTAACTGGGATTACTTTTAATGGACTTAGGAAAAACACATAAATTTTAAAACGCAAATAAGTTACTATGAAAGCACAGGGCAGTAAAAATGGATGTCATATTTTGTCTTTCTAACCCGAAATAACCCTTTGGTATAATGTTTCTGTTGATTACTGGATTTTAACACTGGATATTTGGTCTTTCTAACCCAAAATATCCCTTTGATATAACACATTCTGTTGATTCCTGGATTTTAATTGGAATCTTTGAAAAATAGTGACAATATCACTGTTCGCTCCCATATAGTTATCAAAACAAGTCAACAATTGTATGAAACATGGACATACATATACAGACAGACTGACATACACAGACTGGCACAGAGTGATGACATTGACCCCAAGTGTGCCTTGGCCCAGGGAGAGTGATAAAGATATAACAAACAGCTGAATGTAATGATAAAATAGTTAATAGGCTTATACAAGCACTGAGAGTGAATATGTTACAGCAATTTGATTAGTTTCTTTTCCTTTTCTACTTCTGTGATAATATTTAAGACAATCAATCTGCAAGGCAGTTTATGTATTGACAAATATGTTATCTTTTACAAGCACACAGTAAACTGTTCTTGATTTTTCATTTACAATATTTGACATAGACCGAAATACATAACATGCAACCAATGTTTACACTTTGGCCATACACCAGATACATGGAGAAATTTCAACATACAATCATCAACTCAGAAACCCTACAGGAAAAAGTAAACATTGTTTTCTTCCAGAACAGCTGGTACATCCACATCTGGAACAACTTACAAACTTAACCAATTACACAAGGATGATGACACAAGAGATAAAGTTAAACTGTGGTGAACTTGACTATTCCTTTCAAATCCTTACCTAACTTGACATCTTAAACTAAAATACACTGCATGGTTAATTGTGCACAAAAATACATCGGGGAGGACCATTTGATAAGGGATGGTGTCTGGAAGATCGATGAGGTACATTTATCTTTTCTATCCAATCCATTGTACATTCTTTTTTTGCCACTCTCCCACCTTTTCTTTTTGTCAAACCTTCTCTGGCTGAATTTTTTATTGGCATTTGTTTGGAATTTTTTCAAAATCTGCCAGGATTTTTTTACCGCATTTCAACACCAAATACAGTTTACCATATCAAATGCTTACTAAATCACCACATTATATACTCTTAGTTCCAGTAGGTATAAAATTACAAAAAAAATCTTAAAAATACAAAATGAAAGATATCCCAGTAAAACTGAAAGTTTCGTAAAGTTGCCCCAAAAATTCAAAATTCCGGATTTCAACTTAATTTCAATATATCTTATTAAGAAAAACCCTAAGGACCGGTTTAATAAATATCAAAGCAATAAATTTTGAGAAACAAATTTTTTGACCAAAAATGAGAAAAATTGCCCCCAAAAAATACAAAATTGCAGATTTCATCCTAATTTGAAATATATCTAATTAACATAAACCCTAGGAACCTGTACACTAGATATCAAAGCTACCAGATCAGAAGTTTTAGGAGAAAAAAGTTTTGACCAAAAAAGGCAAAAATTGCCCCAAAAATAAAAAAAAATTGCCAGTTTCAACATACTTTCAATACATTATATTGAGATTAATCTTAGATACCTGTATACCAAATACATGTTTTTGGATTAAAAATTTTTTTATCAAAAATTGGGAAAATTGCCCCAAAATTACAAATATGACAATATCAATACAATTTGTACAAGCATGGTAATATCAATACAATTTGTACAAGCATGACTGAGGTCATTCTGAGGAACATGAATATTAAGTTTCATAGCAATCAGACGAGCAATTTCAGAGAACAAGATTTTTTTACTAAAAACGGGAAAAATACCCTAAAAAAACAAACATGCAAATTTCATCCCAATTTTTGCACACATAATTTAGAATACCTAAAGAAATCTGCATAGCAAGTTTCAATCAAATCTGACCAATGCTTACTGAGTATATGCCATTTGCAGGATTTTTCCTTGTTCTCCCTCATTTGCATATTTTTGGCACTGACAAGTTCATTTGAACAAATTCACATCTCCACCCCTAGGTGCACATGTACACCAAATACTAAGACAGTAGGTGCTACAGTTTAGGAGTTTTTGATGTGGACGGACTAACAGACATAAATACATACATACATACACACAGACGCCATTTTGCCACCTTATACGAATACCTCCCATTTGCATACATAGATATGCATATATGAGAGCGTAAAAACTGGTAATTTTTACTCCTAAATGGTTGCCATGGAAACATCTCATTTTAAAAGGCGTGTGATTTTTTTTGGTGTACTAACCAGAAAAACCGTTATTATCAATTTTTACATCAATCAATAGTTCTTTAAAAGGAATTAGGGAAAAAGTAACATTTTCAATCCCAGAATAGTTACCCTGGCAACTCAAAACATTAAAATAAGTCTGGTATTTGTGTTTTCTGACCCGAACTCCCACCTTTAGATAATTTTCATATCAATCAAAGTAACTTTTCATTGGATATTAGAAAAACTGAAATTTTCAAACCCTAAAAAGGTTACCATGGAAACATGGGGCAGTGAAATCGATATCATATTTGGTCTTTTCGACCCAAAATACCCTTATGGTGAAATTTTCACTGAAACTGAACCTATTTTTATTCGCGTTATTATTTCTATATAATACTTATATAATTATTGTTATCTAAGCTTCCCATTATTACACAAAGTGGAAGATCACTAATGAAGATCAAAAACAGAAGTGGACCCAAAATGGACTCCTGAGATACACCGCACATAATCAATAAAATGAGCGCGTACACCTAAAAAAGCCAACATTGACATCTTCCTGTAAGGTATGATCGAAACCACTTCAGTGACAAACCAGAAAATCTGTACACAGCAAGTTTGCTTAGCAAAATGTTATGATCAGCAAGGACAAAATCTTTACGTAAATCTAAAAACGATACCCCACTGTACAATCCTTCATCCATATTTTGACTTCATCCATACTTGACTAAAGTAGTGTGACAAGAGTGATGTTGTCTGAAACTTGATTGTGAGTTGACAAAAAGATTGACTGAATGCATAAAATTGTACAGACTAATAAAAGCATGTTTTTCTAGTATTTTAGAGAGAACTGGTACAAGGGAGATAGGCCTATAGTTGTTGACATCACTTTTAGAGCCTCCCTTATGAATCGGAACTACTTCAGCACATTTGTAACAGTCGGGAAATGTACCACTATAAGCTTCAAGATTAAAATGAGTCGCTAATATAATGTCAGACATTTCACCACTTTACAGCTCTGGCAAAGCCTTAGACTGGCTCTAACTTCAATACCAGACGACAGAGTTTGTTAATTAGGCGGGTAAATATCCAATATATATCGACGATTTTACAGCCTTGCAGATCTGGCCAAACCACAGTCCCTCCAGCCACTGTGGTCAAACCATGCAATCTAAATTCTATATCGTATAGTCTAGTAGCTGTAAATATCGATCCTCTTGTTGTCCGAGTATCTGTCATATAGCAACGTGATATTACGGGACGACAGACTTTGTATGGAGTGAATATCTCTTTCACTTCTTCAGAAATAAATATGGCAAGTTCTTCAATTGTCACTGGTCTCTTGACTTTCAGCGATAGTGGTATTCTTGCAGTAATTGAAAAAGAAAAATACCGTCAATGACGCTGTACCTTCTCTAATGTGTGGCCAGGTCAGGTAATTGGTTGTTGGCATGAAGTTGTTACTAAATAGTTGATGATGTAGGGGCATGAGGTGGGATATGGACCCAAAGAACCCAAAAGATGATTAAATACATCAATCAAATAAATTCTAAGCTACAGTATAAACTGCCTAAAGATAGTTCAATGCGGAAAAAAGTTAAATAATTCAGAAATAAGAATTAACAGTCCAAAATAGTAATGACGCACTTCCCTACTGTCCTGAGTGCATGTGATATACACAACCTGGCATCTGTAAATTAAATGTATACCAAGTGATCATTTTAAGTCACTTTTAACTGTTTTTAATGCATTTTCCAAAGAGTCCTGTGGAAATGATGAAAAACGCTTATCTGGTCTTGTGTTTGTAAAACCTCATGGCTGATAATTGTCATAGTATTGAAAAAAATTGAAAGTGAAGAAATTACTGTTTGTAATAGGCATATTTTCCTTGAAATACATGACCATGTAAAGAATATATGCTAAAAATGTTTAAGAGCAAATTTCTTTTCAAATAAATAATTTAATCTGTGACCAAAGGATTTTTATTCTTTGAGTTTACAAATTCACACATTGCAATTTATTCAATCATCTTGTGCAGTGCAAAATTTATAAAATGACTGAAAAACAAAAAAAATTGGCAGAATTACTGTCTTTGTGATGTAAAATTATGGGTTGACATTACGATAATTGTTAATCTCTTCGAAGTACTACTATACTTTAATTAAAAAAAGAAAAGTTCATGCAGAAACGGTAACATATATTGTCAGCAATGTAGAGTTAATTTTGACTTTACATCAAAATATGCCTTTGCCGGATACCAAATATATAGGGCGAAATATTAAAATCAGCCATGTTCAGCAAAATCCACACAACAGCATTGATCCTTTTCTAATTTGATTGATTTGCTTATGTTATCCTTGTATGACAGTCAGTACAATATGGAACTTGAACACAACACAGTGAATAAGTATGCTGTAAATGAAATGGTGTGGCTGCATCCACATGCAGCAATAGAAGTGCCTTTGTCTCTCACCCCTCATTTCCAACCTGTCCCATCCTGAAAAAATAGTTTGGTCTTATATTTATAATGTTAATAATTTCTGTATTTGTTAAAATGTGCGCATCTCAAAAACTTTTGATCATAAACATTTTCATTGTTTTTTATAGCTGACCAGTCAGTTAACCTGTTTATGTTGAATATTTGCGCATTTTTCCTCAGTATTTGACATTTTCAGAATACCTTCAATCTGTCATTTTCTAAATGTTTAAATGCTCCTTTGTGTGGTCAAGCTTTCCACAAGCATCAAATGTGGTACTTCATACAGGAAGGTCTGCCTCTAGAGGGCGGGCATCATGAACAGTGTTTGTTAGTTATTTCCTCCACATAAACTTCTGATTGTACTGTAAACAATGAACATGGCCGACGTCCGATTTTCCTGTCTAAAACTTTCACTCATTTTCGTTCATATGACTCTGAAACTCCAGGAAACGATTGGGAAGAAAGAGTTATCTTGAAATATTGAGGTACTCGCCGATATTTTGCAAAATTAAATGAGAAAAAATGCAAGGAAAATGCCGACAGGCTTACACAATGACCGTTTTCAGACTCAGAGGCATATGATCATCTGCAGTTTATGCAACAGGCCCATATCATGTGAGGCCATGAGGGGATATCCACGCAACTCAGTACCAAACACTGGCGCACACAGAGTGAGCAAACACAAAGTGAGTAACCCTAACATCAGCTCAGTAGTCTGTAATAGATCGTAGTCAACTAAGAAACCTTGGAGAAAGGCTTAACACTGTGGCTATGCCGCTAAGTCCCTTTTGATTTTTGTCACAGCTCAAAATCGTTCTCCTACACCTCAACCTGAGCCATAAACACCCCCACCAGTTTATGATATGACCCATCACAATAGCATGACGTCAACGGATCTTGACAGACGGAAGTCTTGACAGACGGAAGAAGTTGACACCAGCATACTGGTTTTCAACTCTAATACCTTCTCTGTCTATAAATAGACACGAGAAGGTAATAAACGGTCCTATGACCATTTTTCAATCCTCAGAAAAGATAACGTTAAAATAACAGCAACTGCTGCCACTAGCGCCCTACTATACTGCTAGTGCCATCGTTTTCATTAGCGCCCATTCAGCCCAATACACCTGTCGGCCACTCCTAAAATGTAATGGTACGAATCGACTGCATATAGAGTTCAAAGATGGCGGTCTAGGTTGAATTGACTCCGTGCCCGAGTCATTTAACTGTTATTTTTCATCTGCAAGGCGAATAGTTGTCCATCAATAGGGGTTACAAGGATTCTAACTTTATCCGGGAGCATTATGGTGAAAGTTGCAAACGTTAAAGGGATAGTAGCTGTAACTTTTGACCATTTTTTCCGCCCGACCACATGATAAAAACCAAGTTAGATTAGATAACAACAATGTCACCAATTTGTGGATTGAGTTTGATGATCAGTCTGTAGGCCGCAAAACACGTCATGACAAGAAACATCTACTGCACAGTGGTATCAAAGCTCAGTGGACTCCAATACAAAAAATATCAAGACAGTTCAAAGTAGGTCGTTATAAAAATACTGAAGTCTTACGAAAACAATTTCCTATTCGTCCAGCTAGCGCGAAAACAATACACCGTTCACAAGGTGACACACTCCAACAGGTTGTTGTAGATCTGCCAAACAAAAAACAGTATCATCTACATTATGTTGCACTGAGGCGTGTAACTCATCTAGAAGGTCTTCATATTCTGAATCTGCATCCAAAAAATATAACAGTCAGCAGTGATGTTCAAACAGAAATGAATCGTTTACGCACTGAAGCAATGTTACAACCAAATTTACAGTTTCCCTACAAATACGATGAGACCTATTTTGTAGTTGCACATCAAAATGTGACATCATTACATGCCCATTATGAAGATGTTGCATGTGATTACAGTATAACAGCTGCAGATGTGATAATTTGTACAGAGTCAAAACTGTCCCCAAATGATAGTTCCAGTTATGACTTACCAGGCTATGTAACTTACAGACATGATGGGTCATCATCAGGAAATCAGAGATCAGCACATGGCACTGTTATTTACTCCAGACATGGCTATTTTGAAACACCACAAAGCATTGATTATGGTGGCATTGAATTCACACTATCAAAGTATCAAACACCTATTGGTATCTTGCAAATTATTGGTACATATTGTAATCCAAATACTGTAATTTGAACTTTTGAAAAGGCGATTTTTAACCTGCATCTTAAACTTCATCCCAATGACCCCATTGTCATAATCGGTGATTTTAATGTAGATATGCAAGACAATTCTGTCAGAAAACAGAAACTTTTACAGTTAATGACAGAAACATATGATTACAAACAGCTGATACACTCTCCAACAACTGATTATAATTCATGCCTTGATCACATCTACACCAATATTGATCCTATGAAGGTCATGTACTTGAATCTTATTTCAGTGATCATAAGCCAATATTTGCAGCCTTCAATTCACACACATAAATGTGACATTTGAATGGAAAAAAAAATAATTTTCAATACAAATAACACTCATTTCCAATAAGCAGAAATGCATGTTCATTTATCATTAGTAGTCTATCGGTCATAAATTTAGTCATCCCCTTTCTCACCACTGTTAAGTGATGTTTTGCGCCAAAGACTGAGAATAATAAATGTTTACACAAATTGTCATGTGTGATACAGTTCTCCACTTCTCAGTACACTTTGTTCTCAGTTTTGAAAATGGTCAGTAAGCCTGTAGATTTCTGATTCACATTAAATACCTGCTCTATAATTTGTGTATGACAGTATTGACATTTCTTTGTCACTACTTACAGTCTGTACAGAGAGACTACTACTCTCTATGCTATTTATCAATGAAAATCCTCTTTTTAAATTGCATTCTATGTCAGATTATTCCCACAAACTTGAGCACAATGAGGCTCGCTGTCTACGATGATGATTTCAAGTGAATCAATAATGCATGCAAACAAATTCAAAATTTTTTGTAAATCCAGTTTTTCTATAGAAATCTAAGCCTTACATTCTAAATTAGTGTGCACATTTGATGATCGCCTGTCTGATGAACATATCCTGTTCCATAATTAAATAATTACCAAACTAACAGCTAGACGCACTTAAGTACGCTTAACTCACAAAAATAATTAATGTGCAATGATCAAACACTATCCATGAAATATCTACACATCTCCCTAATACATACTGATGACCCACGGTGTCCACTCAAGTCTCACTTTGATTATAAATATAAATTAATGCACCAATTTCAAACCGTAATTATTTTTTCGTGTCGAATTGAGAGAGTTTTTAGTAGTTCTGTAGACAAAACGATCGGAAACAGCAGAGTATCTTGGCAATGGCACGACGTCTACGCTATCGTTTAGCTGCAATAAATGTACAGTTGCAACCAGAGCCCTAGGTAAGCTAAATTCGGAACGTAATAACGCCAGTTGCAGCAGCGTCGTGGATTGACTGTACCTTTGTCATTTCTGTTGAAGTACACCTGTTATTGCTACAAGCATTGTGGGCTTCATGAAACTATGTTTCTCTGTACATGTATACTGGTCTTGCCGTTATATTCAGTGTAGTATAATCTGTTGTTTGCATGTCAACACATTGGCCTGTGTATAACCTCCTGTGCACTCTAATCGTGACCGTAATTTACACAGACATAAACATTCGATCCCGTCCGTGAATGTCATAGGTGGACGGGATTAACTTGATCCCGGGCATCAAGTCCCTGATATGGCCTTTAATGGATATGCAAAATTCACAAATTTTGACTGCTGCTGAAGCCATATCCTTTCACGATACCGCAATGTGAGTGTAATTCGTCCCATACAAACATAACATGGTCTCGTACCTCCGAGACTCCATTCTGAAAACATGTCAAAAATCTTACTGGCGAAAGATATATTTTCACACCTTACTGAAAGAAAATTTCTTAAAATGCAAGCTCCTGTTTGAGAAGTAACTTATGGTACTGTCCGCAAACTACCTCCATGTGTCCATGTACGTATGTGCGCAGTCCACAAACAACTACTATTAAGCTTACATGTAACTTGTTGCAAATTCACGTCATTTTTCGAGCTGCATTTTATAGGGCACGGATATTAATATCTACAGTCTACACTGCTAAAGCGTCCTGCTTCGCAAGTGCGACTACTCGATGTTGTGACACTCAGAGGAAGTGTTTGCACAGACTAAGGGTGCAGTTTGGGCGGCGCAATATACCGGCGCAAAATGGGGGCGCAGTTTGAAATGCGCCGGTGCAGATTGCCGGCGCACTTTTTTCTCGCCTTAAAAGGATAGTAGCTGTAGCTTTTGAGAATATTTTCACTATTTTTGTTGCATACCGCGAACTATTCACATGAATAAGCATAGTGAATCATGAAGAATCATCTACTAATTGACCTCAGTACGTAACGTGTATCAATTCCTCGTGATAAAGAATATTGACAAAGTGAATTTCTTAATGGACAGAAATTCAACGATGTTGACATACGGAATGCAACGTAATCGACTTTGTAGGCATGTGCAAGAGAAGTACCGCACAGTTCAACTCTGGTTCAACATGGCGTCCACACTACAGCGCGCAGCGCAAGCAACCAGTACAGTGGGTCGACCGAGCGATGTATCTGTCATTCACATTGACAGCTGGAAATATTACTGACAGTTTGGCAATATCCGATCCTTATCATATCTAAACAAGGATGCATATTTACATATCCACCACTGTGTGGCTATGCGATGTAAAATGTTTATGTTAGCCGTCACAGTCATGACCCTTGAACATTACGAAAATCACTGAAAATTTACAGACATGAGAGACCAAATTGAGTTGCAGGTAACCTGGTAAAATTTGGTCACTTATGTAGATAAATTCTTTGCATGACTTATAGTTTGCAGTTGTCTTTTTTTCATTTGCGAAATAATCTTATTTCGACCATGCATGTACACTTGTGTTGTATGTTGTCATATTCAGTGGTGATGCTCGCGACGGAAGTAAATTTTTATAAGAATCCCCCCATAAAAATAAATAAACAATAAACATGCATTTAAAAATAGACTGAAATAGGCAATACTGACAATTGAAATGTCTAAAGTACGAAAGCGCCTTTCAGAGTGATTAGCCAAAATGCACACTCTTTCAGGAACATAAGCAGATAAAACAGCCCGTACACATCGCGGACGTCGACGGCTGTTGGCTACACTGAACAATCATTGATGGTGTGACCCGGGCCCCTCGTCTGAGCTCGTGAACTGTCACTGCTCACTGTACTTGTTGTGGTCGCTGTCGAAGAAACAACGTGGCATGTTAAAATTTATTGGTTTGATATTTAGGAAACGTAACCAGAGTTAGCAAATGTTGCTCAAAAATACTGCTGAAATCACTGATGTGTTCAAAACGTCACGTCAAAACAAAGGCCCAGCCGCGAGCGCGTCTTACCGCAAGATATTCCCAGCTGTCGCTCAACTTGTCAAGTGAAAACATAAACCCGCCAAACTCAAAAGATCGTGGCGCATAATAGCGAAGTTTACCGCCAAAGCAATTCCAATTTTGACCTCAAAATTTCAAGATCAACCCATTTCTCAGACGTTGTTCAGACATTGTGGTCCTGTTGACTGGCGTGGCCGGCGGCCATTCTGTCGTTCATCTTTGGAAAATTGTAAAATTGTGCAACGATGAACAGCTAGGATTTACCCGAACAGAATATCGGGAGAAATAACCAGGGATCACTTTGGGGCGCGATAACGCAATATTTACGCTAAAAAATCAGAAAAATCGCATTCAGAAAAATCAATTGGTCAAAAAAGTCGCGCCGATAATTCAAATGGCGCGTACGTGATACCTTTACGCGATCTAAATTCATCGGTAACATTTGGCAGGTTTTCAGTACAGAACCACTCATTGTACCACCGTAGAGAGCGCTATAATTACCCTAGAAAAAAGCTGTTGCAGAGTTACCCGTTTCAACAGCGTTTGTGATTGGTTGCCAACAGGAAGTTTTGCGTTCATTGACAAATCATTAGAGTCGATACAGCAAGTGTTCATTGCTGATGTACAGTGTGTTGTCGTCGCTCAAAATGGTGCTTTCGAAGGAATATTCGTGTCCAGTACGAGTGGTAGTGCGAAGAAAAAACAAAAATGCACTATTCTGGACTACTGTACTTCCGTTACTCCTGCACTAGAAAGTATGGATTCGATCGCCTCCGATTACAACTACACTCAGTGTGACAGTTTTCGGACAGGGTAGTGAATTTCGCCAAAAGCCGTTTCATAAATGACGAGCCACAGTCTTTTGTGGAGGGACCGTGGACGAGCACAACGAATTCTTATTACCATACCCTTCGAAACTTTATTGTGTTTATCCTCAAACTGTTAACACCGACAGAAGTGGCATTTAGGGGGTCAAAGTTGCCAAACTTTTGCCCCAATGTTGAGTGCGTGTAATCGGACTGCTATCGTAGTAATCTGACGTCGTATTTTGAATGTGATAAGGGGCTAAATATTGATATTTTGAAACTTCCAACCCCGATTTTCAATTTTGATGTGTTTAGAAAACTATATGGAAATATTTTGTGATAATTATAGTTACGTTTAATCCATGGACGACGCAACTATATTTCAACGTGTATAGCGCTTCTAGATATCAGACACGGGCTGTCCCTGTGTGTTGCGTTCTACACCTCGTATTGTACGGTGTGGCTAACTTCACCAAGTTTGTAGCGCCCGAAATAGCTTTTACCAAAAAAAAAAATCCAAAACGGGACGGCAGCGTCACCTGACTTAATATGCTGTAGCATGACTTGTAAAACGCTATCAAGACGGAGCGAAGTGAGTATAACGAACAGCATGTCATTAAATGTCTGAAAACTGAGGTCGTCTGAACACTGTCTCACTGAGTGTATTGTTATGCAAATTAACCAATATGCAGAAAATCAGGGAAAGTTAGGTCCGGTTCCCAAAGACTTTGAAATTCTCCCACTGTCGTTTTTCATGTGCGATTTTATCTCATGCTGTTCTTGAGCCAGGGTAATCCCTGAATAACAAGAAGCATGGCTCAAAAACGTTGACTAGGACTTTGTGAAATATGCAAGAACTGGAAGTCAAAGAACCGGATTTTGTTTGGCTGTTGTTCAGAAAAAAATCACATATTCATCACAATAAGCGATATTCTCATCGGTGAATTTTTCGTAGGCTACTGGCGTTAGTTTTTTAAAAGTCCATTCCCAAACTCAGTGACCATCGGCTTATCACACCTCGTGCGACGGCACTGGTTGAGACATCTTCTGCACTATCGCCATATTCGTCATCACCAGATAATTCGTCTTTTTTCTTTGAGAGATATCTAATGCTTCACACGATACGAAGCATTGCCATACATTTCGTAATCCATGATCGCTGAAACGTAGCTGTGGGTCCATAGCTGTGGTGTTTTCGGACAGGATTTCTGACTTTTACATGCTGGTTTTGATTTCATGTTATGAACCCCGCTGTGGTGGCGGGGTTAAAAACGTAAAGTCAAAACCAGCACGTAAAAGTCAGATATCCCGTCCTAAAACACCACAGCTGTGGACCCACAGCTAGCTGAAACGGAACTTTTCGCCACCTCTCTGAGTGACGAGAAAATCGCCAGTAACTTTATCCCCACCACGCAGTAAGAAATCCATGCATGACAATCAAATCCTGTAACTCGGGCAAGATTGTACAGTGTTCACCCCACTCAACGCGTTCACATAATCCTACTCACACGTTTCACATGAAAACAAAACACAAATCATCGCATTCCAAGAGTTCACCCAACTCACACGTTCACAAATAACGCACTGGAACCAAGTCTAGTAAACCATTAAGTAAATCCAGAGAATCAGATGTGCTTGCAGCAGGGTCTTTGTTTTTACGTTTTTAATGCATTAGTGATTTCAGCAGTAATTCCTGCGGATCATGTAGGTCAACGTCAAACGTACCTACACAACTGGTGTCCGTGGGCCTGAGTGTAAGCCGTTCCCAATCCCGCTAACTTGAAGTATAGCATCACATCGTCACCTTTACATTGAACTAGTTGACTTGTTCGCCGATAAATGACAAACCAAACTGACCGAATTATGAATGCACTAGTTTTAAACTTTGGTGATGGATAGTTGGTGGAAAAATGCTTGATGTGTCAGGCTTTTTGACGCGGTGACAGTCATTTCGGGCTCTGACGCTGGATCGGGCGATGCACCGACTGCCGATGCCAGGACGGCTAATGCACCGGGCCTAAATTACCTCTTTTTTACTCTGACCTAATGCATCACCACTTGAAATGTCTCATACTCAAGCAACAGAAAAAAAAGAGTTTGAAGAAATAGCATTCCAGATTCAAATGAACAGTGGACGTACATCACAATCAAAAGAGATACACATGTGCGTAAGTTGGATATACTGGTAAATATGCATTAATTACAAGGCTCTCCGTCTCCATTGTTACAGTGATCACATTTAAAATCCCGCTCTTGTGTGGCTAGTAATATCATCACTCCTTGTGCTCCATACCACGTGATCGCCTAGCATTTTGTAAACACAAGCGCCGCGAACTTCGTTTTTATTACCGTTCGTTCTTCACAACCGGGTGTTAGTTTCGACTTATTTCTTTGTCAATCGACGATTAGGAAGGGATAGATATAGTATATCAATGAATCGGATTATTCCTGATGCACCATTTATGAGGCCATCTTCAACTGATAAATTTATGCAGAGGTCACATTCTCTGTCCAATAGTAATATGCAATGTATTTTGAGCTGCTTTTGGAACACTCTATAGGATTTTAGTTTTAACAGCTTAATCAACATCACCAATAACTGTGTCTACTGCTTCAGTGGTTGTCTTAAACCCTGTCAATTTGTTAAAGGCTAGGATGTTATGTGAATCAACACTGGCATTGCTGTAGAAAATGTGGACTATGTCAGTAACATGTTCTGTAGTTTCATCTTCATAGTTCAATTGCACAATACGAGTCTCAAGGTATTTAATGTCATTGTCTGAATGGTTTCCTTCTCGAAGTCGGTTTAGTAACTGAGCAAAGTTTGCATCATCTTTTTGTCTCATTATTTCTGTTAATTCAAACATTGTAAAACATTCTTGCCAAAGATTTGTTGCTAAAGGCCCGTAGTTCACATTTAGATCTTGAAAATCCAACCATCAAACACAGGTTTGAGTTGAAACAAATCACCGGTACTAATGATACTGACACCACCAAACAACTTCTTGTTACCCATTATTTGCTGCAGCCGTAGATTCACATAATTGAACATGCCATTACCAACCATTGAGATTTCATCAATAAATATTACTTTCAGGTTTCGATACTTTGCTTGCAATGTATTGAGCTTATCTGTTGAGAGTGCTCTGTAGTGAAAACCTTGACTAGCAGGTATTTGAAGTGCACTGTGAATAGTAGTACCACCAAGATTGTATGCAGCTTTTCCAGTTGGTGCCATTAGAATCATTGTGATAAGGTCAAGGTTTTCACCTGGTAGACTTCCAAGGTATCGTAAGAGTGCTTGGTATATTGCTTTGACTACCATAGATTTGCCAACTCCTGCTCCACCTGTCAGAAACAGACATAACTGAGCATCTTTAGTTTTTACCCAGTTGAGAATATGATAAAATATTTCTTTCTGTTTCTCATTTAGTTTCCTTACAAGATTATGGAAATCCTGCTTGTTCATTCTGGGTTGCTGTAAATCCTCAATGCATGGGTTATTGACAGCAATACCTAGGTCTTGACCAATATCATGATTTGAATGTTCAGGTTTGTCTGGATTGAAAGATGCATAGCCATTATTTTCAATGGAGCCCTGGTTAGCATCTTGTTCATCATTGTGTATTGCATTAGGTGCTACTGTACTCACAGCATTATTTTGTTCAGCGTTTTCATTCTGCAGATTCTCTATTGCTTGCTGGAGAACTGAAGCATTATGTTGGTATTGACATCTCTTTGCATCTATGTCTGCCTTCAACTGCATATATTTCTCTTGATATGAATCACAATTCTCAATGAGTTCACTTTCAGATTTCCAAGGATGAAACAGCATCAATAGTTCTCTGTAATGATTCTCAGGTTCTTTTGCTTTGTGGAAGTTAACATATCTAATTACTTTACATTTTTGACGTTTTTTGTAGATCAGTCCACCAACTTTGTATGAAACATGTGACTCAGATGATGGTTCTACAAGTTCATCAACAACATTGTTATCATAGTGGTTTGTTTGATTATGTTTTGTGTCATCTTTGTGGAAGTCAAACCAAGCTGCAAAATCTGCCAGGCACCATGCCAAGAGAGGTTTTGGGCGACGTTGGTACTTTTTAATGAGACTGTCAGTTTCTATGTCAGTTGATTCTGGAGGCATTCCTTGAATTTCACATAGTGGTTTCAAATTGTGCGACTGTCTGGAGGTGATGTATTAATAAACACAAAATCACGTGTAGCACGGCGCAGTGACATTTGAAGTACCAAATGTACAGCTTCTTGAGCACTCACTTCTACATGGTTAAGAAACTTATTTCCAATATGTCTAACTCTGTCTTTGATATCTTAATTACCTTCTCTTGCTTCCTTGGTGGCACGCTCTCGTAGGTTACTCATACCTCGCTGAGCCTTACTTATGTATGACACAATGTACATCGCACATGCATATGGGTCTAGAATAAACTGAATATCCATATTTGCTCTCCAAGCTTGTAGTACGGTAATGTTAAATTGTAACTATTGATTCTGATATCATTTAAGTGTTCTCTTGAGAAAAACCTTGTCAGTTGCAAGTGATGAGCGAATAGCATCAATGTATGTTTGCTCATCAAGTTTGAGTTTGGACAGAAATTTCTCAAATGTGATATCATCACCCGTACACATATTATCCAATTCCGCCTTTATTTTGACATAGTGCTCTTTCAGTTGATTTTGTGTTTCCTCTGGACAATCAGATTCAAGAGGAGTCAGTATCATTGTTTTTGGCATTGGTGGCAATGGGAAGCCAAATCTACAGACACACTGTCCCTTCTTTTTGCAGGTTTTGGCATGTCTATGTAGTTGCAGGTTGATCAGATTTTGCAGTGCCTCATCATCAGAATTCATTACATTTTGAAAAGAGATGTATCTCTCAATGAAGTCAGTGATTGTATCATTATCATCTTTATCATACTGTGGAGCATCTTTGATCCATACCAGCATATGAATATGTGGTGATCCTCTCTGTTGAAACTCAACTCGATAAAAGCCATCTGCTATTTCACCAATAGGATGAAAAGAACTCTCTAAGAAATCATGAAGAAATCGTTGTACAGAATAGTCAAAATGTCTTGCACAAGTCACAGGATCAGACTGAATCAATTCACATTTGTCTTTCCAAGTCATTTGACTAATCTCTTCATCAGTGTATAATTTGTGATGCACAGTTTGTCCAAGTATTCGTAGTAAATGATGCCATCGAGTTTCTGCAGCAGAAAATGAGAGGAAAAATGTGGGTAGTCCTAGTTGACGAATCATTGCAAATAAATCTCTTTTTGCTTTTTCCCAATATGGTGGTGATCCTCGGACAGTTCTCAAAATTTTGTAACCTTCATCAAGATGCAACACATTTTGTACTTGCTCATGAGATTGGAAAGAAGCAGCTTTCAATTGTTTGCCTTCAAATTTACATTTACGTAGAGATAATGTAGCTTAATTTGTCTTGTATTTGCTTTACTTATAATTTCTTAAGTTTGAAGAAAATGTTCGGCACTGATTTAGCAACTCTCCTGTCTGAATGTCTTCGTTCCCATTTACATAGTGTACTGTAATGTACAGGTACTTTTGTCTTTGGTCTAGGTTGGCCAGCAAATATTGTAGGAAATGACAACTCTTCAGAATATTTATCTGAAACAAACCCATCGGTTTATTGCGTTCTCCTGGAGCATAGCAGTATGCACCATCATTGTCAATATCAGTTGTTTCAGGTGTAAGTAATGTATCAAGATTTGCTGTAGCACGGTCATCTATGTTTGTCACATCTGTCCACTCATCATCAGATTCTGTATTAGATGTTACAACTTACATTTGTTTGCTCTGGCAAATTAGGACAGTCTTTTGTGTTACTTGTTTTATTTGTGTAATTTTCAGTATTTGTTGTTACATGTGATAGATTCTGGTGGTTCTGATCCCTATTACTTGTAATTTGTGCTTTGTTTATGTTCAGTTCACTGTCAGCATTATCTGTCGTATATGTAATAATCTTATCAGTTGTGGCAGTATCTGTTACTAAATGATCCGAGTCATTTTGATTTATACCAGTATGACTATCTGATCTGTTAGATTCATCTGTGCATTGTGTATCATCAGTTGCAATTTGTTTATCAGAGTTGTCTTGAGGTAAAAATTCTTTCCATTCTTGCTGTTTATCTTCAACTACACCAAAATGATTAGTGTGGGGTGAGATAGTGACATTTTCAGACTTGTACAGACAAGAATTTTGTATTAGCCACTGTGCAGCATTAACAACTTTCTGTGTTCTAATATTTTGCACTTGATATGCATGTTTGTAACTTTGTTTTCTTTTTAGCTTCAGTGGTATTGTTTGTGATGCATCTAATGGGCGTGGCAATGTGTTAACAGTTCTAGATATACCACATGGTACGTTTACAACATTCCCTGGTAATGAAGTCTGTTGTTCTCGAGGTAGCTCTCTCAACTGCATAAATGGAATACGTAATGCAACTAGTCTTTCTTCTAATGGATGAAGTGCAAGCTCTTTTGGTAAAGTTGGAAAAGACATGTTGTTATGCACTGCACATGGAGGAATGTTGCCCCTTTTCAAATATGAATAACATGTTGAGCAAAGCAATTGCAAATCATTATCATCATGTGTTATCCTGAGTCTAGTTATTAGTGGCAAAGTGTCTTTGATATTGTTGTAATTAATCAAAGTTTTTCTGTACCAGAGCTGACTACAACATGCACACTTATAGTGAGGTCCATCAGAAATACTATTGTGGAAATATTTTAGAAGTTCTTGCACATTCAGTTGTGTACAGTGTCTTTGGTTTGTCTGTTTGCCTGTTGTCATGTAAACGTTCTTTTGCTCTGTAATTTTCATTGGTCCGTCTTTGCATCATAGCAATGGTGTTTCTTACCCTTTCCTCTTCACGATATGCAATGTTCAGTCTGGATTTTCTCATTGTGGTAGCATTTGCTGCTTTCTCTTTTAGTCTATGAAATACATTTAATCGCTTCTTTGACTTTGAAATTTTATTTTTCAGTCTTTCTTTTCATTTGAAGTGGGCATCAATTCGTCTATTTTTCTTGAATAAAGCGTTTCTGATTTTCTCTGTACAAATGTATGCCTCATCCAAACGTCTGTTTTTCTTTCGAATAACGTCTTTCTGTTGTTCTTTTGCTTTATATCCTTTATCTAAACGCACTGCTTTCTTTCGAATTACATCTTTCTGTTGTTCTGTTGCTTTGTATTGTTTATCTAAACGCACTGCTTTCTTTCGAATTACATCTTTCTGTTGTTCTGTTGCTTTATATTGTTCATCCAAACGCACTGCTTTCTTTCGAATTACATCTTTCTGTTGTTCGGTTGCTTTATATTGTTCATCCAAACGCACTGCTTTCTTTCAAATTACATCTTTCTGTTGTTCTTTTGCTTTGTATTGTTTATCCAAACGCATTGTTATCTTGTAAATGGCCTGATTCTGTTGTTCTGTTGTTTTATAATTTTTATCTAAGCGCAGAGTTTTCTTACGAATTACATCTCTCTGTTGTTCTGTTGCTTTGTATTGTTTATCTGTACGCACTGCTTTCTTTCGGATAACATCTTTCTGTTGTTCTTTTGCTTTATATTGTTTATCCAAACGGATTGTTTTCTTGTAAATGGCCTGATTTTGTTGTTCTTTTGCTTTATATTGTTTATCTCTGCAAATTGTTTTCTTTCGAATTAAGTCTTTCTGTTGTTCTGTTGTTTTTTGTTGTGTATGGCAACGTTTAAGCTTTTTTCGTATTTGATCTTTTTCTTTCTCTGTCATTTTATAATCTTTATCTGAACGAACACATTGCTTTCAAATTTTGTCTTTCACTTGTTCATTAGCTTTGTAAGTTTCATCTATCCGCTTGGCTCTTTTTCGAAATAAATCTGCCTGTTGCTCTTGTGCTTTGTTTTCTTCATCACATCGTTTTCTTTTCTTTTTAATTAAATCAGTTTCTTTCTCATTTTGTTTGAAATTTGGATCAGCTCTCTTTTTTTGAATCTATTCTCTCTTGCACTGCTGTCTACATGTAGGAACTGTGATGGAACTTGAAATGGGTTTCAGAAAATCGTAATGTCCACTGTCTGGCATGGCATTTCTAAAAACAAGATGGATAATTAATGGTCCATTGATATTGCCAACAGTGTGTATGGGGTTATTTGCAGGGTCAAGATGTACTTGGATACATACATTATACACAATAGCAGCTGCAGTCAACTCAATATGACCTGCATATGTAGCGAAACCTGGTTCATGTCTGCTCATATAGTGTGCATATTCCTCTTTCGTTTGGATATGCCACCTTGCATATTCAACTTTGATTACATCGTTATAATCATCCCAATGTGTAGTTAAATAATCAATAACACCAAGTCTGATTTGTATGTGGTAATCTTCGGTATTGTAGATCCCATAACTTATAGCACGATATAGACAATTGCCATCACTTCTGATTGAGACAATCTCATATTGGCTTTTTGGGAAGACCTTCGGCTCTCCATGTGTAATTTCTTTGCAAGGTTTGATGCTTTTGGACTTTTCTTTTTGTTTTCATATTTGTCAGTGTATTTCTAAAATGTCAAGTTCAATTAAATATATAATACACGTAAATATTAAATGTTTATTGTCAATGCCTTCACTATCAATGATAGTTCAAAATACGTGCATAGGTGAACTATGAAAAGCTCAGTATTTCTAGAAAGTATTCAGAAGGTACTGTAATTGGATATTTCAGAAGAGTACTTTCAGAATGTGCTTTGGAATACAATTCAGAATAACATTCAGACACTCACCATGTGAGATAATATTCTGTATATTCCAGAAGGGTACTTTCAGAATGTGCTTTGGAATACAAGTCAGAATAATATTCAGACATTCACTATGTGAGATAATATTCTGTATATTCTAGAACTAACAAGCTCTGCTTGTTGTATGTATTGTCAATGTCACTGTTGGATGTTGTTGTCAAATGTCTGTGTACTAAGTGTGTGTATTCTGATTTATTTTGGCTCTTATTTTAATTAGCAGTTGCAGTAAAGACACAGTGAATACCAGTACTGCAAAAGAAAGAAAAATATGTCAGAGATAGGTTGTCTAGCTATGATTCACTAAAATGATTTAAATTTCATATTAAATATTTTGATTTTACATTCAATGCACATTATGCATTTCCTCTGCGAACAACATTCTCTCAATAGCCACTGTAAAACTGAAATCAGATGGGATTCTTGATCAGTGTCGTTATTCTAATTCAGCACAGATTTGTGCAATTCTGACATATAAATCCAATAGGAAACTAATACACCATTATCAGTTGATGTTTCAATTGCAGCTGGACTGCACAAAATTTACAATCTTTGTACAAAGTACCAACTATGTTATCATCACCACAAATATATGCATCTGAAATATCATCAGAATAATTTGCAAATTGTTCAGAAATTTTAGAACGCTGCTAAACAAATATGGACTAAAGAAATAAAAAAATACACACTAAAGATGGGCTAAATTATTGAAATGAAATAACATACCAGTAATAAATATGCATATGTTGAAACAAACTGTGGGCTACACTTCATTTTTCAACATTTTAAACTGAAATGTTTAGCCATAATTTGAACGCCACACTATGACACAGAGGGGTAATTTTAAAATTCGTTTTACAACCGAATGAAATTCATCGACCGTCATATCTTGAACACAGAAATGCCTTGCTATATTGTGAATATTTCCGGTGGCAATAGCCCACTGTCCGTGCACCGCCGTACAATGGTCGGAAAGAAAAATGCGCCAGTTACATTTTGCAACACATGGGTTATAAACATTTGATAATTGTTGTTTATTTAGAAGTGTTAAATGTCTTTACATATTCTTTGCCCCACTTCCGCACGCTCATATTTCTCTTGATATTGCGTTTACTGAGAAAATTTACCTCATGGCCCCTATCGACATGCCGAAGGGCATGAAAACGCTTCCGCCAATCATAGCAACGATTACGTCTTACGATATCTTGTACTATGTAATGTCGAATGTATTGGAAAGCGTGCGGAAGAACGCTCAATCTGATTGGGCATAACAAATGACGCCATTCGGGAAATTGTGTTTAACGGGAAAACAGCGTGGTCTACAAGTTCTATCGGGACATTTTGGCAAGTTTCACGATATCAGTGAAAATACAAGATATAGTAATTTACAAAAGTGAAACCAGGAGGGTCATTTGTTTTCAGACTCGTTATGCTAAAATGAAAATATATCCCTACCGGTAGTTTGAACCATGTAAACACCACATTTCGCTTACTTCGCTATGTCCGTGACGGCACAACCTTACAGGGGCCCCCGACTCGTACTCCACAAAAGTTACGATGCCCCAAAACAACCAAAAATTCTCGCAAATCGGGGTTGAACTTTCAGTTTCCACTATAAGAATCATTTCAATCGAAGTGTGGTAGAAATCAGGGGAACGGTTGTTTTTAATGCACGCCCAAGCCCAATTGTAAAACAATGGCGTCTTCATCACGCCACTGACATTTTTCAAATGAACTCCGTGAATATTGAAAACACGATTACAGTCGATCCCTCGTAAATTTAGATACTCTTTTTAAACTAGACCATAATTAGGGCCCATACTGTATACTCGATGTGTGGTGAGATGTTGCCACACGTTTTAACACGACTTATCAGTGACGTGCTTTGGATAACCTTCGAGGCTGTTTCTTTTCGCACACAGCTTCTCACCTCTCATTCACTCACAGATATTATCGGTACACGCCAAGTTAACACATGCTCTAAATACGGATAAAAATAGACCTCTTACCGAATGTCGTACTGGCTCCACTGGTGTGACTGTAGATAGACGTGGCAGGAACTGAATCTCGTAGCGACACACAGAAAGTATGGCTGCTCGATGCATGAGAGCGAGGTTGAAAGGCCTTACTGGTTCTGACCACTAGATGGCGCCCAAACACAACTTTACGAACCCCTTACTGCTAACGTACACTCCTATGAGAAAACCCACTGAACACATTTTTTATTTTATTAAAAAAAAATAATCACAGATAAAACAGTATTCATGGTGTAGCATTATTTTAAAAATAATTGTTTCTTAACTATGATGTTTCTACAAGCTGATAAAAGTATGGCCATCACAATTGCTTAAGAAGTTCTTGAGTATACTGGTAGTCTTATTACAAAAATTCATTAAATATGCAAATTAGAATTAATTAACCAAACTTACTAAACTTTTACCATAGTCATGCTATAGGGTAATTAAGTATGTGTACAGTCACATCAAATTTGGTTTAATATTTCTTGAGATATAGCCCTATGGCAAAAAATTCATTAAATATGCAAATGAGCAATTAATTAATAAGCCACACCCACCAAAATCTAATCAGATCTAAGTCTCATCATGATAATACCAAATACCAAATTGCATGACATTGGACCTAAGGGTTCTTAAGTTATGAGTGAAACAAAATCTGTCTACGGACGGATGGACATACAGACAGACAGACGGACGGACGGACAGACAGACGGACACACACACAGACATTGTGGCGACAAGGGACACCTTTGGTGCTTAGCACCACGGTGTCCAAAAATAATAAAATGTGACATCACCGATCATAAGAAACGTGGTGTTGAAGAACATACCAGTATATTTTTTGAACATTTCTGTAAGTATACATGTTATCTAACTTAAGCAAACTTGTGAGTCAAACATCCGAAGAGTTACTTCAACACTTTTGGTTTTGTTCTACTCATGTTATAAAATAAGTCAAATTTCAGGAAAGTATCTGCACATTTTCGATATCTGTGCAGCGCAAATGTGTAAACCGACCCTGCATTTACCCATCCTAAAGACCATGATCAGTTCGCGACTGCATAAACCCCTCCCCTCCCTCCCCCCTCCCTCTCTCTCTCTCTCTCTCTCTCTCTCTCTCTCTCTCTCTCTCTCTCTCTCTCTCTCTCTCTCTCTGCTTGGCGTTCAGGTCCTCAAAAATCTTCTAAAACGGCACGACGATAATAACTAAAACGAATGAACAATTAAAAGCCCGTATTTAAATGACGCGATATCAGTTGTCGTTTCAATTTTTTTCCTTTCTGTTAGAAACTACACAATGATGTTTTGGAAATCAAACGGGAATGCCATATTCTCGGTGCTCTGATGATCCGCCCATGGATGTAAAAAAATAGATGATCCGCCTCAGTAAATATCTGAAGTTTCTACAGGAAATCTCTCGTCCGTTCAAGGATCTTTTTTCGTCTTCCATTTTAGTTTCAAGTTGTTTATAGGGTAAGGAAGCTAGAAATCCATCAAAACATCCCTCCAGGGTCTATGATCAAAAGTATGAGCGCATTTTGTCATCAACTGTCAGCAGGTCGTTTTCCAAACCGTTACTGGGACTCGGAAACCCGCCATAGTATCACAGGACGCTAGACCTAGATTGGTAATTGTGTGCTATCGTTTGGACTCTGAATAGCCTAATCACGGTCGTGACTCCCGTTATTGACATAACTTTATAAATACTCTGCGGGATTTAGTGTTCATGGTGTCCCCTTTCACTTTGACCAGCACTGTGAATTGAACGTCCCAGCCCGATAAGTCTCTCGCTGATTTTTAAAACCTGGTAAATAAGGTTCTATGCAGTCAGATATAATATTCTATTCTCCATTATGTAAAGATGAATGTCTCATTCATATTTTTATTTAGACGAAAATATCAACTTCTTGGTGTTTGGAAATAAGTGTGTTTCAATAATTTCCATCAGGGACTAAAATGATGAATTCACTCAGCGGTTCGCTCATGATACACAGCACTGTACTTCCATGAAGATCGTATCGCTGTTTTAGCAATGACTTTGATCGTAAGTTTTCATTCGACCAAAGTGATGAAATAAATGCTGACAAGCACTATGTACAGATCGAGTTCACTTCACATTCTCACTATCGCTGGCACTTTCAGAGTGAGCACGTACACTTCAAGCCCTCACATTCGCTCTACTAACTTAAGCCTCGCACTTGCCAATTTTCCGGTACCCTTACATACCTTACGTCAGGAAGTCAGTCGTAAGAACGGTCGCATTTGCTGTTTGCACGTTAAATGAGAGTCTCAGACCCGGTCTCAAATTCACTCGCAAATGTACATCACAAAGCGAAATGGGAGTCTCAAGTTCAGTCGCAAACGTGATGATCCAGTGTTTTCTCCAGGATTTTGAAAAAAGGGGGGAATGTCACCCATAACATAAAAAAATAGGGGGGATTTGATTGAGAATAGGGGGGCGCATAAATTATGCAAATTAATTCAGTAATTTAAATATATGTATGCATTCATAGTGTAAGTGTTTATTAATATTTTTTTCATCTCTACTGTAGGTTTTGCTGTAATCACTAAGCTCTTCACACTGTTGCAGACCAATCTACACAGCTTTCATCTTTCAAATTTCAATAAAGTTATTTATTTGAATACTGGAGTTTATTGACTTTGCAGTTTAATGCAATATTAATTACAATAATTTTACATTAACTACAATTTCAGCAAGCTTTAAACAGTCCACAGTTCACCTTATGAATACAGTGTTTGTACATTAAGTGCAAGGTCATTTTGTGTTGCTGCCTGATGCTGAGAAAATTCTCCTGGCCTTTGTACTTTTCCACAGCTTCAGGGCTTTCTCACCAACAAAGTCAGGTAGTGCTGGGCCCTCAATGAGAATTGTCATTAGTCTGTTAATGGAACTTTCTTCTAGCCTGTTTCTCAATGATGTCTTGATTTTATTTTGGGCTGAAAAGCCCCTTTCACAGATTGCAGTGGTTACTGGCAAAACAACAGAAATCTTTGCTAGTGCTATCAAGTTTGGCACTGTATCTTTGTGATTTGAATTGATAAATTTCCACAAAGTGGTAAAATTATCTCTGGGATAGGCCTGCTGTAAGACTACTGGCTTTATAACAGACCATTCATGCCGTGTGTTATCTGGGTTGATGACAGGCGCACAAATTTGACCTTCTTTGTTCATTTTCTCAAAGCCATAGTGTGAGATTAAAATCTCTAATTTATCATTGCCGTAATGCGGTAACTGATCGCTAGCAACAAATGACAAATCTCTCATACCAAGAATATCAAATGCAGATATTACCCCCGTACCATCAGCAGGAAAACGGGTTTGGATATTATCGATCAAATTACTTAGAAATGCCCTTTTCACATCATCAACAAGCATTTTCTGTTTCGATTTATTCATAATTCTGTGTCCCATCAACGTCCCATTGTCACTGTCTATCTCCGAAAGTTTGTCTGTGTAGAAACCCGATACTGCGCCGTCCTTGATCTGTGTCAGTTGATCGAGGACAACGCTGACCGTCGGCTTGATCGCTGCAATATCTATGTCGTCCTTCTGAAAAATAAGGTTGAGTCGCGTCACGATGGGGATCACATCCATGAGGAAATACATCACCGCCACGAATTTATACTGCGTCAACTTGCCGTGTAAGCCTGCCGCCTTTGGGTCTTTCGATGAACGCTGCCCGTCAAAGTAGGTCACCAATGCGTTCCATGACCTGTATACGGTTTGTAACGCATCGTAGAACGCAAACCACCTGACGTCATGGATTTCCTTCATCTTGAGACGCGGACTTTCAAGCATGTCTTCAACTTCTTTCAGGTGTGAAGATCGCAGCGACGACTGCTTGAAATGTAGAATAAACTTGTCAAAATAGTCTTGTATTCCTTCAAGTACTCGACACTCGCGGCAGCTTGGTCGTACACAACGCGAGACGATGTGCGACGCAATGAATATTAATGAGGAACGGGTTGATATCTCTCAATTTTGCGCTTACGCCATTCTTCACACCGGTCATGACAGAGGCCCCGTCACTTCCGAAACCAACCATTTTCGACCTTTCTAACTGGTTTTCATTCACGATACTGATAAGTTTTTCCGTCAAAGATGCTGCGTCTTTTTCGATGATATACAAATTTCCCAGGAAGTGCGACTCAACATCGAAACTTCCGGTCACACTTCTCACGTAAACGACTAGACGGCCCGATGTCGAAATATCCGTGCTTTCATCACACAAAATACTATAAAAGTCACAGTCTTTTATTCTATCGACAACATCGGCTTTGATCGTATCAGCGATGGCTTGCTGTAATTCTTCTGCCGTCGTATGCGATCGATAGGTAGCGTTTTTGCCTACCTCCAGATTGTTCACGGGTTCGCACCGCGCAGCTTTCAACAGCTCCAAAAGCAACGCGTATTTATCGGTTGCGACTGCTTCCTTTGCCAGCCAATATACAGCCTTCATAGCAACCAGAATTGCATCCTCTTTTTGAGTAACTGCATTTGAGACGGCAACCTTTAGATTTGACCGCAAAGATATTTCTCTCATTGCATCTTTGTGTTTACCGTTATTGACATGGCGTTTTAAAGTTGATGTTCGGTAGTTACTGCAACCCTTCCGTAGTGAACGAATTATCTTTTCCGGCTTCACGGCATACCTTACACCGCATTCCACGCCCATCTTCAGGTTTCTCTAGCCAGGGATAACCTTTCAGCCAGGAGTCTTGCCAAAAAGATTCCCTTTTTCTTTTTTTAGAAGGAAGTCGTTCAGTATCGTCGTCTGAATCCGATGTAACTTCACCAGGATTTTCTCTTCCTTGCTTTCATTTCAGCACCCGTCTCTCCGGCCGTCTCAGCTGTTTCTTCAACGTCTCTCTGCACATCTTTAGACTTCGTCTCGTCACTATCAGTTTTTTTGTTTTCTTCCGCTTCACAATTTTCAGACGTTTTGTCATCAGACTGGGTTTGTAAAAGGCAGTAATAAGGCGATTTCGTTTCATGACTTGTATCTCGATCGTCAAATGCACGTGGCGGTGGCTGGTAGGGGAATTCGAATGAAAGTTCAGCATCAAAGTGATTCGTCCCAGGCCGATGCTAATTATAATTTTGAAACATAGTAACACTTATATTTCAGGCGGATGTCATTGAACAATAAACAAAGTTTTTTTTTTTCTGACAGGCGGCCAAGACCAACACACAAGGGAAATGACGGACTGTGATACGCTACAACAGATGTGGCAGTTGTTTATTTTTGGACACAGGCGCGGCAAGCAGATACCAGAGCTGAGCGATTATTTTTTTTCCCACAGGGACGATGTAGCGATATTAGGCACCAGCAGACGCATTACAGACGCATTGGCGTGACGAGTCAGTGACGTATTGCAAAATCAAAAGGCCAACTAACTGTCTGGTATGGCAGGGGCCACAGACGCGCGCCAGGTCGCGCGTCCAGATAAATTTTTGGGGTGACTACTCTTTGAAAATGCGCGATTCGCGCGTTCGCGCGCCCTGGAGAAAACACTGGTGATCGCACTTTGACTCTTCTATGAACTGAGAGTCTCAGAATCAGTCGCATTCCTTATCATTTGGGGTCGTCATGAGTTGGAAGTACAAGTAGCAGTTATTGGACGATTCAAAGGTCGCAGAATTAGAGCAAGAATTACGGTCCACGAAGTTCCGATCAAACAAGGGAATGAGTATGGAGTGTCCGGTTTACGGTTGCACTGCCTATTCAGACACTGAGACAGCTAGGACACTCTCGCCATACCAGTATACTGAGTATAGACTTACCCTACGAAACGTATAATGGCAGAGATATTTGGCCATCGAAATAGTTTGAGAGTAAAATTTAGCGTCTTTTTTAACTGTGAAAGCATTTACTGACAAGGTTTGGGTAGAAACTACGAACAGATTCAAAGGTCTATTTACGATGCAAATTACACTTGACTGGCCGAGTTACCTTCCCTCTCAGGTGATGTTATTACATACTTCACATACGTATCGGAAAAAATTACTCCCATCCTCCCCATTTTAGTGACACATTTTACCATATTCCTAACGAAAAACATGAATATTTCTTTGAAATCGCCTGACTAAACCAAAATAGACTATTAATACCGTGCTTGACATTGAAACTTCGCAATGGCGCAGAGTACGGGCGCAGTTTGGGCGGCGCAATATACCGGCGCAAAATTGGGGCGCAGTTTGAAATGCGCCGGCGCAGTTTGCAGGCGCACTTTGGTGATTTCAGACCGCTTACATAGCTCGACCAGGTATTGGGAGAAATTGTGGCCTTGGCACAAGCCGCAGGACAGAAGCCCAAGCCGCACGGCCAACCAAGGCTACAATCATTGCAGCAATTGTTATCATAGCTGAAAACATTGCCGCGTCAACAGATTGGAACACATTTGGAAAAGTAACTGACTTCAGCTTTGACGGCCCTGGAAAATAGAGTCATGAAGTCGTTGAAACATTTATAAACAACTACTCACCTATCACTGATAGATTGGCATCCTTCGTCTGAGGACTTGCTACAATGTTCGCGCATTGCCACACACTTTCCGAATCAGTTAATCTTACATTTTTTATTAGCAAGTTGTACTCTCCAATACTATGGTTACCAGTGACAGCAAAACGGGTTGAGGTAGACTCGGTACCATGAGACAAAATTTTGGGTAGTCCAGTTGGATGTCTTTGGTACATGTACCAGCGTGGGAGCGGTAATCCAGGATAAAGGTTCAGTCGACATCTCAGAGTGGCATTTTCCCCTTCGATTGCCACTATTGACTGAGGTCCATGGACCCAAGAGTTTATACCTTGAAGAATAAAAATAGAGGGAGTAAAGACCTTGGAACTCGTCAGGAGAACATGTTCCGAACAAGCGTAAAAATTTCCCAGTTTGATGTCTTTTTCACGATTTAGATTATTCCACTCAATTCATACTTATAAATCCACACGCTATGAGATAATATTTGTCTTTCAATGTAGCATGAAACAGACAATAACATTGTATGTCACTTCACTCTGAGAAATGTAAACTCTGCAGAAATGTCGACAGAATTTACAAGTCATATTATAGCAGTAGAACCACTACACTGCAAATGTTTCTGGTTTGCCAGCCAGCTAAATTCAAGCCAAAAATAAACCCGCTTGTTTGTCAGTGAGCGGATTGTTTCGAGTTGTGAATTTTGGCTTATTTTTGGCTTTCTGGCATGCCAAGTCTGGTTTCTGTGCATGCCAGTTCGGTTTTTGATATGGCATATACTAAACCATGGTTTACAGGCAATCCACTATTATATGAACTAGGCTTGCTAGCAAGCCATGTTTAAGATATTGTGGCTTGCCCATATACCAGATAATGCTGAACAGAGGCTTATTTATAAACAAAAAACACACTTCTCTGGCTCAATGGCAAGCCAATTCTGGTTCCATCTGGTTTGAAGATACGCCACTGTGCGATGTGGCTTGCCGACAAACCAATTTCTGACTAATTCTGGTTTACAGGCAAGCCATTTTAATGATTCCTCTTTACCAACAAGCCGTTACAAGCTGGCTTGCAGGCATGCTACTCTAGGGCTTTTGTATGGCTTGCTGACAAACCCGTTCAATATGAACCATAATGGAGAATAATTATTTCTGACCATTCTTAAAATTTATATTGGATTTCATCAAATTTTGCAGATACAGGGGAAGATTTTTATCCAATGGAATGGCCTATTGGGTCCTCTATGTGATGGAGCTACACAAAGCAGGACTGTAAAACATCTGAAACACAAAAAACAGCAAACTACATTAAAAAAAAACCCAATCATTTAAATGAATTTCAGACTAACATTTATTGCAATTTACAAGAAATGAAACAGTAATTGTTGCAACATAATTAAATCTAATACTTACAAGGGAATATTCACTAAAATTGACATTCTTATGAATGCTTCTTGTAAAATCATATTAATAACATAATTTGATGTTATGAAGTTTACCTCATGCATGTGATGCAAAATTGCTAGCTGTTTCACTGGGGAATCCCCTGCACACTAAAGACCACTCATAATTGTCAGCCCATTTACTTCACATCCCAGCTTTGTCAAGCCAGAAGTACTCTACAAATTGACATGTTCGTTTCACACATCTGATGTAATCAAAGTTTGAAACCCTAGATAACTAAGCAAACCTAGCACAACATTGTCTCTTTCCATGCTGCAGAATATAACACCTTCAAGAAACAACACAAACTGCTTGCTCCTTCATAGACGAGCACACCTAAATAGGGCTGCTGCGTTGCATCTCGTCCACAGAATGCGAGTTTCCAGCATCCTGGAATATAAAAGATGTAAACATTCAAAATTTGAGGTACAAGATTAGCTCCCGGTAAAACACTCAGTGCCCAGCTACTAGTACAATGAGGGCAAGGCCTAGAAACTTGTATGTTTAGGGATTTTGTACAAGTATATTGGAATGTTAATTGGTAGCATTCTAAATTACAGTCATGTTCTTAAACACATATTTGACTGTAGGAACACAATTATCAAGTCTTTCTTGGTGCACCAATAATCTGACATGACTGCTCAGGGCAAGTCAATTAGCATGACAAAGATAGCTCTTACAAGTTATTGTCAATGTCATAGGCCTTGCTGCAAGAGTGCACTGGCAAAAATGTGTACAACTATGGTTTGAATGTCATGATAATTAATTTCAATTCAAGAATATCAAAAACATAGGGCCAAAGTCCCTGAAGCTACTATAGACATGGATACAAAATTAAGTATTTCCTGACTACATGAAATTATCTCACTAAGGTCATCCTAGGGACTTGTAAACCAAATATTAAAGCTGTCTGACCAGCGGTTTTGAAAAAACATGCCACTCAACAGTTGACAGAGCTCTGCTGTGTTATGTAGAGAATAACCTTTTGTGACACATGTATTGATAAAGAAGGTGGATATCTTTGATAGCTCATTTCAGGATGGCCTGACCAAAAATGGAAAAAATTCTGTAAAAATACAGATTTGCATATTTCATCAGACTATATTAGTCAATAATAGCAAATAAACGAGAGTTAATTACATTCTAATTAAAGTAAACAAGACTTGCTTAAATCAAGATTTACGTCATAATAAAACAGCATATCTGTCAGGTTATAAAGAATCTTGAGCTGGTTATCTTTTAATATCAGTATTTTCATCCTATTAACCAAGCACATTTTAACTTTCAAATTAACATTGTAAGTAAGTTCTGTTGAATAAGTTGAGACTGTACGTACTCAGAGAAAGAACACTGAAGAGACAAATGTTTGAAACTTAAGAAGTTCAAGGTTATCAAAGCATTAAAAGGAATCATGTTACACTTTCATTGCACTGTTTACACAGATTGCATAATTGCTATAAATAGCACATGAGGAATCTTACAGCCCAGCTTTACCATAAAAACCCTATCACTTTGACCACTCTTTTAATTGACCACTCTATTTTTTTCCTCAAAAAGTAATCTTATTTTATCCTTACCAAGTCAACCATAAATGGAAATTAGAACTTTCTCTATCTCTATTTATTTGACCACCCTATCATGACAAACTATTATGAGCAATTTCTTTTAGATAGCATACATGTATTTGGTGGTTCAGAACATATATAGTTGGGATTCAGGAAAGTTGCCTTTACATGTTTTAATCCTCCAAGATGGTAAGCATTTCACTATGAACTGTCAAAAAAAGTTGAACTTTCTGATAATTCTACACTAAAGTTATTTTGGCTTTGATGATTTCCTAATTAATTCAATTATTTAAAATCATATTAATTATTTTTTTCTGGGTGAATTGATAGGGTTTATACAGTACAAGAATTACATACAATGTAAGTCAAATTTTGACCAAAAATGACCAAAAAATTCCTTAAAAATACACATTTGCATATTTCATCACAATTTGAACAAATCTAAGTTGGGTTATCCCTAGGGATCTGTCTACCAAATAACAAAGCTGTCTGACCAGCGATTATGAAGAAGATTTTTTACCAAAAACGCCTTTTTTGGCATTAATTTGCCTATTTTCAACAATATCAAAAAATTAAAAAAATAGTTTCTCAAAATCATATTTTTCATCTACACAACAAATATCAAATCAGTAAGTACTGCGGTTTTCAAGATATTTGAGTGGACGGACGCCTCACAAACGGACATACATACATACATACATACATACATACATACATACATACATACAGACTGACGCCGGACGCCGGACGGATACCCATCCCAATAGCTTCTATAGACTATAGTCTTTAGTAGCTAATGAATTTATTACAAGGCAAGATATATCAGAGTCACAGTGCATTGTCTTTTTTGAGACTTGCAAAGAAGTTGGAAAGACCTTTGAGAAAGCATTTTATCACTCTGGCTATGCAACCGTCATCATTGATGATATACTTCGCATGTATATATATTTGAATAAGTAAATGAGGCTCCGTTAACTGTAACTTTGGCTACTTCTTCAGTATTTCAGTACTGTTTATCAACTACAGTTTCTTGGCCTACTTTCCACAGCATACCCAAGTATTATGTTTGTAAACACAGCCTGTATATAGGGGGTCACAGAAAAAAAGAAATACCGCAATTATACGGTGTCGCTCAAATTTGATCAGAATTGGTATATACCAGTATGGGTTACCAATGATCAACAATAAATGTTGTTTCTATCTGTTCAGTGGAGGAAAATTCTACGTTGATGTTATGACAATGATTTCTGCACAGTACAACCAGAAAAACGACAAGAAATATTTAAACCAGAAAAACAAGAATGACAAAAGTAATTAAGGTCTAACTTTAGGTACTGGAGGTCAACTTTAGCAACATGCATATCAGAAACAAGCCCCTCTTAGTTTAGTATAAACAGTCTTCCCCATCTACTGTCTATGGTTGCAGCTGGTCAGTTACTGTAATATGTAATACTAACAGTTCATAAACAATGACAGGATATGAGTCAAGATCAGTGGAGTTTGCCTGTTTCTCAATGGCATGCCTCCTGTACATTTGCAGGATTTCACTTTTTCTTACCTCATTTGGACATTTTTGACACTGATGTGTTCATTTGAACAAATTCACATCTCAACCCCTGCATCTACCTGTACACCAAATACTGAGATGGTAGCTTTGGCGGTATGGGAGCCTTTGTGTGTGACGGACATACATCCGCACATACCCACAAATATACAGACATGCAAATCAGATGCAAATGAACTGATCAGCTCATAACCTCACATTGGTACACCAAATGTGAGCTAAAAAGGCAAATCATTACTTTAATTATTTCCATGTACGTTAATAGAGATTTGAAAAAGAAACTGAATGCCATTTAAATTATGTGGATTGGTTGTTGCGTTGTCGAGATATGTGGATTTGAAATTCTCAAATTTTAGCATATTTTCTCGAGATATGTGGATTTGAAATTCTCAAATTTTAGCATATTTTCCGGCAAAAATCCACAAAAATAGCTATTTGAACAATTTTACAAGTTTAGAAGTCAATAAAATACTAATGAAAATGTTAACAAGCGACCTAGCGGCCGATATAGCTCCGCTGTGTTTATGTAGAGAATAACTATTTTTGACACATGTTGATGAAGAAGGAGGAAATCTTTGATAGCTCAATGCAGTGGCCAGAAAAAAGTGGCTAAAATAAGCTGCAAAAATACACAATTGAAGATTTCATCATACTTTGAATATATCACATCGGATCATCCCTAGGAACATGTCAACCAAAGCTATCTGATGAGTAGTGTTTGAGAATAAAATTTTCTGACCAAAAATGGCAACAATTGCCCCCCCAAAATAAAAATTGCAGATTTCATCATAATTTCAAAGATCAAATTGAGTTCATCTATAGAAACCTGTATACCAAATTTCAAAGCTGTTAGACCAGTACTTTTTGAGAAACACATATTTTGACCAAAAATGGGAAAAATTGCCACAAAATTCAAAATTGCAGATTTCATCATTATTTCAATAAATATCATGTAGTTCATCTATGGAAACCTGTATACCAAATTTCAAAGCTATCAGATGAGCAGTTGTTGAAATACACATTTTTGACCTAAATTGCAAAAATTGCCCCAAAAATACAAAATTACAGATTTCAGGAGAAATTAAATATATATTACTTAGCTCATCTGTAGGAACCTGTATACCAAATTTCAAAGCTATCAGACCAGTACTTTTTGAGAAACACGTTTTTGACCAAAAATAGCAAAAATTGCCCCAAAATTACAAAATCGCAGATTTCATCATAATTTCTACAAATATCATTAAGGTGATCTGTAGGAACCTGTATACTAAATTGCAAAGCTATCAGATGAGTACTTTTGGAAATACACATTTTTTGACCAAAAATGGCAAAAATTGCCCCAAAAATACAAATTGCAGATTTCATCATAATTTCAATACATATCATTTAGTTCATGTGTAGGAACCTCTATACCAAATTTCAAAGCTATCAGATGAGTAGTTTTGGCAATACACATTTTTTGACCAAAAATGGCAAAAATTGCCCAAAAATACAAAATTACAGATTTCATCAGAAATTCAATATATATTACTAAGTGCATCTATAGAAACCTGTATACCAAATTTCAAAACTATCAGACCAGTACTTTTTGAGAAATACATTTTTTGACCAAAAATGGCAAAAATTGCCTTAAAAATGCAAATTTGCATATTTCTTCACAATTTGAACAAATCTTAAATAGATCATCCCTAGGGACATATGTACCAAATTTCAAAGCTATCTGACCGGTAGTTTTGAAGAAGAAGATTTTTAAAGATTTTTTTACCAAAAATGACAAAAATTGCCTTAAAAATACAAATATGCAAATTTCACCACGATTTGAAGAAATCTGACTGAAGTCACCATAAGTAAACTGCATATTAAATTTCAAAGCAATCGGACAAGCGGTTTGAGAAAAGAAGATTTTTTTACCAAAAACACCAAAAAATGCCCCAAAAATACAAATATGCAAATTTCACCACGATTTGAACAAACTTAAGTGAGGTCACCCCAAGTGAACCGCATATAAAATTTCAAAGCAATTGGACTTGCGGTTTCAGAGGAGAAGGCAATTGTTGACGGACGACGACGACGACGACGACGACGACGACGGACGACGGACGACGGACGACGGACGACGACGGAAAATCAACCTATTTGATAAGCTCCGCGTCGCTGACAGCGGAGCTAAAAAGTTGTTTCAGTTTGTTATTTTGTTAAAATGACTCATGTTTTCAGGAAAAAGAGAGTGAAAGGTAGGTTGCATTGATTTGGAGTGAATAAACAGACCTCAAAATCTGACAAAAGTCCAAAAATCACCCTCTGTCGTTGATTTGCATACAACGAAATTGTCAAAGTCCAGCACAAAAACAGAAAGACTGACTTTATAATACCTAGTTGTACAGTAAATTGGCCATTTTGCACACCAATTTCATTTCTGGTATTACTTTTTGCATATTGTCACCGGAAATGTAAGTTACCATGGCGACGGTTGTCAAATAGAAGACATAACAACAGCAAACTTCACACAAGTGCTACATAAATTGATATATGTTTGGGAAGTTTTGCCATGAGAAAGCAGGTATTCCAATCACACATGGATAAGATTTAGTGATTATCTCTTGCCGTGGCAACCGTCTAAGACATACCATAGCAACAGTTGATTTTCAAACGTCCATAGCAACAGCAGACTTGCGCAATGAAAAACAACAATTTTATGAATGATATAAAGGTTTTTAGGGATGCTAATTTCAATAATATCAGCTTACCTCAATCTACTCAAGTAGAGTTAATGTTTGCAAATACCCATAAAGAAGCCTATAGCAACTATCAAACGTAACTATCAAAAGATGTGGGTTTCATGCATTGTTTGTCAAGTTGAAGAAATTTTAGAGAGAGAGAGAGAGGAGAGAGAAAGAGTAGAGTGTAAGAGACAGACAGAGGGGAGAGAGTCAGACAGAAAGACAGACAGAAATACAGAGAGAGAGAGAGAGAAAGAAAATGATTGGTATAATTTTTGTGAAAGAAAACCTAAAAGAACTTGATATATTGAAAGTTATATTTTATTAAATTTATTTAAGATAATTTTCAAGGCCAAAACAAATTCAAAAATCATTTTAATTAATAACAATTGTTACATGATAATTGAGCAACGTAAATATATTTTTTAAAATGCACACACATAAAAAGAGAATGAAATTAATTTCAGTATATTCCATAATTTATAATCTGAAAAGCAAAAAAAAATATCATCATAAAAAAACTTAATATAGATTCATAGAACATGCTTGTAAAAAATCAACAAAAATCACAACACAAGTTTGAATGAAGCCTGAAAAAATAGCATAAAACCAAGAGAACTGATAATCACTGCACACTGAAAGTTATACAAAATAAATTGATTACTAAAAATAGTAAAGCATAAAGAGATATTAAAAATTGTACACAGCAGTTTATCCAAAATAAAAACGGGGGAAATTGATAACGCAGAAAATCAGTTGCCGGTACTCGATATTCAAAATGTAGTAACAATTTACCCGTTACGGTTGAAGTCAGGGCAAAGTGTATACATACAAACTTACGCCGCGTAAACCAAGCAGTAGCAGCTGATGAAATTTCTTGACAATATCTTTAATATTAACACACTATTCGAAATTCAAAGTTTACAATGTAAAATGCTTACCCGGACGAACGCCATCAGTTATCAGGCGATGCGCGTCATCTGAAGACAGCGATGTCACACTTCCGCATAGCTTGAATACGAGGGGACATGCCATTTTGACCTCAATGCGTTGTTAGCATGACGTTAGCATGTAATTCCGTGCGCCGCATTCGACCATACTACATTTAATTTTTTATCATTTAAAAGCCCTAATTCTGAATTTTTTCATGATATAGCTGCTTTTTTACTTTCATATCGAACGATTTTCTGTAAAACGCATTTTAAAACTTCACTTGATTGTAGATTTTCATCAAATAATTGTACCAAAAAAGCAGTAATGTCATTGAAAAGGTCGAATCCTCAACTATTAATTACAGTTACTTTGAAAGTGTAAAGTGCAAAGGCGATCTCCGGAGAATGATTCGAAAATCCGCTGCGCGATCGCATGATCGCGACAGCGGCGGCGGCTAGCCATGAACTGTAGAAAACCTCTATACTTTGAGGTCACATAACTACTTATAGGAAACTTGTAGACACAAGAAAATTAGCGAATTTGGCAATCGTTTTGAGGTAAATGAATGCAGGTTTTTATTTTCAATCTAGTTGTCATATTTTTTATGAGGCGAGCAACAATATTTTCCATATTTTTGTGTGTTAGCATTGTACATGCGCGCGACAGAACAGACCATCCAGGACCTGCGACCATCCCTACTGTATATTTGATCATTTTTATAATTGACAAATGAATTCTTGTCGGGCCCTAAATGAAATTTTCAACAATAACAATGCTACATGTACATACTGTACTGAGTAGCTAAACATTGGGGATTTCATCATGCTTCAATGACTTGAATGGGAAATTGCAGTTCATATGCAGAACAAAAATGCTGATAGAAAGCCCCACGTTGTGGCTAATGGATATCAGAACAACAGAGCTATGCCATAATATATTAAGTAGCCATATGATTCATTTGAATGGGCGTGTGATTGATGGCCATATTGGCCTTTATATCTTGAAACAAATTGACAAATGCAGATTTGGCATGGCCATGTCCTTGTATAACATCCTAGCACAGATTTGAGGAGCACATCTGTGTACCACCTGTGTACTTGACAACACTGTAGCAGGGGTAATTTGTACACAGCCCTGATATAGGAATGTGTGCTGCAGGTATGTAATGTGCCTAGCACTATATGTATGTACCAGAAGTGCTGTTCACCTCTCTGTACCAGGGCCGGTGTTAAGCATTTGAGGCACAGTGATCACGGGCACTCTGTTGTTCTGAATTGATAGTCTGAATAAACTAAGCAGCTTATGTAAATACGAACTTCGATGATAAGTGTGCAAGAAATTTATAACAGAATGCCGTTCAGATTGAAATGTCGACTTAGCTACAAAACCAGATCGAGGTCGGACGTGTCTCCGTGAACGTCACAAGCGACCATATCAACCGCATTCTTTCTATGCTAAACGGCGCGGCGGAACGACGCACACATATATACGCGTCCTACAGGTACGCTCACGCGACCTGCGCTGTGTCGTTTCACATACTCATATATATACACAAGGGTGTGCAAATCACTTCTGGACAATATTTTTTACCGATGAAGTGAGTCGCATCCCGTCGCGAAAACGACGTATGAAATTTGAAATGGCATCGTAGCACACATCAAGTTATGAAAATGACAGACATGTAGTAGATATTTGAAATATGACCGAGAATAAATGCATCGCTAATCCTGACTATGTGGTTTACAAATTGCCGTTATCCGGTAGCAACTTTGGATGTTGGAACGTCGCAAAATACGCTAATACAGCAAATGCCGTTCTGTGGTTTCGTCATGCGCAGAAGAAAGGACATATATTTTATTTCTCTTCGTAGTAAAAACCTTCCAATACAATATTCCAAAGAAAAACATTTATTTTTTCTTCAGTTTTAGTGAATGACTTTCAATAGAAACCGAAAGATTATTTCAAATGTGCATTTCTTTTTACTCAGTCTGTTCTGGTGACGTACGGAGCGTGAACAAGCCTGGCAGGTCAAGGGTTACATTTTCACATTTTTTCTTTGTTTTCATTCTGTATTTTACTTTCTATCGTCAGTGAGTTACATTTTAAAAATAAAAAAATAGCGTCAATGACACTGTAGCTCCCATCCTGGACTATTTAGTGTTTGTTCTCCGGTCAGATATTTGAACATGTGTGAAAGGGATAAAGTGCATGAAGTAAAAATACTTAAATGTAATGTACTGGAGACAGTGAAATATGTTTAATGTATTTATTCAGAATATAAAATGGGAAAAATACAGAATTAGATATATCGAATACTGTGATACAACCATACTCAACAAGTCATTTACAATGACATAGTCCCCACTTGTAATAGGAGTATTAGTCTTGATGGGGCAGGAAAATGTGGTCATTAAGAAGTATCACTGGAGTGTATATGTTGAGATCTATGGGCACATAGGTCTATGTCGTTGTTCCCAATTTGAAACATATGAGGCATGTCTAGGTTATGGTTCTAAATCGGGAAAAAAGATCAGACCTCTAGCAGTATTGGCCAGCTAAGAAATACATATGCGCATTATAAATGAGGTACAAGATGTGACATCTTAAGGTCTAATATCCTATCAAAATTGATGTTTAAACTTAAACTAATTTCTGTCATGTAATTACCTACCTGTTTGTACTTATAGGACTTCTTCTCTAACTGCTCTCTAACCGCAGATAAGATCTTTAAATCTCGCCTAACACCCCCTTGGTCTATGAATAATTACCCACGATACACCAGTTTTAATCTGCAGCATATTGTGAACTCACTAGTATACTGCATGTATCAACCTTTCCTGAAGGTGAAAGCCACCCAGAAAATAGGGGTAATAACTCAAAGATTACCATGAGAAAATAATAACCAATGGAGATTACACTCACGGCAAATAAGTACACACAAAACGTGGGGAGGAAGGGCGGGAGCAAACAGGTAGGTAATTATATGACAGAAATTAGTTTAAGTTTAAACATCAATTCTGTCACCAATTACCTACCTGTTTGTACTTATAGGACAAACAACAGAATACCACAGACCTTAGGAGGCTGGGACAAATTATTTGCCTGAGACTACCTGTTGACTGACCGACAGCGGGCCAAGAGAATATAAACCTCTAATTCCGAGGCCATGTCACGTAAATAAAAGCTAATGAAGGAATTAGCTGACCGCCAAGTTCCTGCACGAATGACTTCGTCTGCAGGCACTCCAGCTGATAAAGCCCATGATGTTGACAGGGCTCTAACCTCATGAGCAGTCACACTTGAAAGTCGTAAATTAGAAGAAGAACTTTCTGAATATGCCCAGCGTACAGCCGCAACTATCCACTTCGATATGTCGGCAGCTGAGCAATCTGTCTTAGGAGACGGAGGAATAGGTAGAAATAGTCTAGTTCTACCTGCTCGAAAATGCTCAGTCCGTTTTAAGTACCAGCGGAGGGCACGGACTGGGCACAAAACTCTCTCCTGTGGATCAGGGCCTGTGAGTGTGTCAAGTGCTTTGATGATAACAGGCTGTGCTACTGAATCCAGTGCTTGGTTCTTGGCCAAGAAACCTGGTCTAGTGCGCAAAACAGCTTCCGTTTTGCTAATGGCCAGCAAGCCCTCATCCACACCAAAAGCGTGAATTTCACTTCTGCGTCTACCAGACGCTAGGGCTATAAGAAACACAGTCTTATACGTTAGAGCCTTAAGGCTAGTAGTATGCAGTGGTTCAAACGGGGGCTCCTGCAGAGCCCGCAACACCAGTGACAAACTCCACTGAGGGACCAATTTCTTCTTGCTGGTCTCTCAATCATGAAGTTTCTGATCATAGCGGAGAGAGAACTATTATGACCAAAGTCCTCACCTCCTAAGCCTTTAATGGTAGCTGAAATGGCAGTACGATAAACAGCAATCGTACGGGGAGAAAATTCTTTGTCTCTAAAGAGGAAAAGAAAAAACTCCGCTAACTGTTCTACAGAGGCTTTGATTGGAGTAATCTTCCGTTCACACACCAATCACAGAACTTCCGCCATTTGTCTTCATAGGTTGCCAGAGTACTGGCTCGCTGTGGTCTGGCGATAATGGCGGCAGTTGCCTTAGAAAAGCCTCTCTCAATGAGGGCTTGCTCGACAACTTGAACGCATGAAGGTGGAACACGCTTGGTTCCGGGTGAGTTAGAAGTGTCCCCTGGGATAGCAGATCTTCTCTTTGAGGCAGTTTCAAGGGAAATCTATTATCAGATCTAATAGCATCGGAAACAAGGCCTTTTTGGCCACAATGGGGCTATTAGAGTTATAATGTCCTCTCCTCTGCTAACTTCTTGAGTACTAGTGGAAGCAGAGGTAGAGGGGGAAACGCGTATGCTGTTATGTTCTCCCAAGACATTGATAGGGCGTCCACTCCTACTGCTCTGTGATCCGGTATCGGCGACACAAAGAGCGGGAGCTTGCGATTTCTGAATGTCGCAAATAGGTCTAACATTGGAGTTCCCCAAATTGCAAATATCTGGTTCACAATGGTCTGAGGTAGTGCCCACTCTGTCGGTTGCACGGAGCGGTTCCGCGATAGGGCATCCGCTATGTGGTTTCGTTTGCCCGGCAGATGCCGGGCTTGGAGACGAACATTGTGGTCTTTGCACCACATCAATAGATTCCACACCAGGAAACAAAGAGTGGGAGATCTCGTCCCCCCATTTTGTTTATATAGGCAACTACCGTGGAATTGTCTGTATTGACGAGGACACTCTGGTTGGCCACTGAAACTTCGAAGCGCTGAAGAGCTATGAGAACGGCTTGTAGCTCCAACCCAATTTATGTGCCTCCTGCCCTCGGCCACTGTCCACTGACCTGCTGCATACAGGTCGTCCCATCCTGTGGTCGACACATCTGTAAAAAGGAACTTGTCGGGCCTGACAGTTTTCAGCGAAACACCCCGCTGTAAATTGTCCTTGTCCTCCCACCATAATAGGTGGTAACGCAGGGCAGGTCTGACAGGGATCGGATATGTTATGGCATGCCGATTTGGCCGCCACATTGACAGGAGGTACAGCTGAATTGGGCGTAAACGAAGTCGAGCCCATGGGACGATGTCTATCATGGACACCATCGTCCCGATTATGCCTAATAATACTCTGGCAGGGACTGACGGCTGTGGGAGAATACCGCGTATTAGAGACAGGAGTCTGTCTATGCGATCTCGAGTCGGTGATACTATGCCTCTGTCTGAGTGCAGTCTCATTCCCACGAAAACCATGTCCTGCGACGGTGTCAGAGACGATTTCGCCACACTTGGTATGAAACCGAGGCGGAGAATAGTGTTCCAGGTTAACAAGAAATGCTCCAAGAGAATTTCCTTGGCCTTGTTGCGAAGCAGCCAGTCGTCTAAGTAAGGGTGTATTTTGACTGACTGTCTGTGTAGGAAAGCAACCACCGCAAGTACTACTCTGGTGAAAACGCGTGGTGCCGTTGCCAACCCGAAGGGTAGGGCCGTGTACTCGTAAACTAGTCCGTTTACTATAAAACGGAAAGTACCGGCGAAACTCTTCGTGGATTGCTATATGAAAATATGCATCCTTCAGATCGATCGAAATTAGCCAATCGTCTGGTTCGATAGCAGCTAAGATCGACCGATTTGTCTCCATCCGAAAGGAATCTACCTTTAAGAAACGATTGAGGTATGTGAGGTTTAGGATTGGCCTCCACCCTCCTGTCTTTTTTGGTACCAGAAACAGGTGGTTGTAAAACCCTGGCCCTCCAGGGATGGGTTTACACGTCTTACCACATTTTTGGACACCAATCCCTGAACTGCTTCGGTGAGTTGAGGGGTCTGTGTTGTGTTGAGGGGGCGAAACTTTACTGGAGTACAAGCCAGGGGGGGCGGATGAGTGAACTCTGGCTTGTAACCCTCCTTTACTATATTCAATACCCAATGGTCGTCTGTTATGGCATCCCACTTGGGGCCAAATTGACAGAGCCGCCCCCCCCCCCCCACTGGAATGTCCGTGATGGTAAGGACGGGAGGGGAGGGAGCCCGTCAGGACTGCTGGCTGGGGTGACCCATTCCCCCAGGGGTAGAAGAGGGAAAAGCTTTCTTAGCCTTACCCCGATTTGATTTGTTAAACGGCCGAGCACGCGATTTCTGTGACTGAGGGCGTGCTTTGGCCCCTGTGGCTCCACCTTTAAATTTGTTAGTGGGTTTCGACACGTTAGTCGTTTTTGCACCACTCACTCTCTGTTTATTCCTTTCGAATAACCAAGCATTATTTTGGCACTCCTGGGTAGCCTGCTTGGCTAGGTCTGGTAAAGTGCCAGCGAACAAATTCTTTGGGGAAAAAGGTGCTAATAGAGCCTTCCCTTTTAACTCATCAGACAATTGAACGGAGTAGCGACTCAAAAATGCATCGCGTTCAATAAGATGTAGGGCTACATGATTTCGGACAGCAAACTCAGAGAGGTGATTCACTGAATTAGCGAGCGCCCTAAGAGACTGCTTAGTTTTATCAGGGATGTGCAAAGCTTGTAATTCACGCACAGTTAACCCCAAAAGCCAGTCAATATATGATGCTGCACGGATGGTCATATTAACTGTGTCACCCAGCTGGCGAAACATTGGCATATCAATCGAAATGGTCTTAAACGACGACGACTGATTATCCACAGTAGAGGCGTCTTTATCCAAATGTGGGAGTCCCCCGGAAAAAAGAGAGGCATAATATTTATTTTTTAAACTAGACCTTGCCCATGGATACTTGCCGATTGGCAAAGGGTTAGAATCTTGCACTTCTCCTGTTACTTCTCTCCTAACTTTTTCTAGGTTTGAAGTGATAACTCGAGAAATGGGTAATGACCTGTGAGCAACCTGCTTCTCTGGGCCATTAGACAGTTCCGAAGCAGTGACTGACTCAATCTGGGCAGGTGCCTGAGGCTTAGGACAGTCACTACCAAAAGCTTCATATACCCAGGAAATGCACTGTGCAAAATTTGATTCCCTAGGTTTAGCTTGTGATTCTGCTATGCTAACCTGGTCCTCTGGCAAATCGGAATCATGTTCCGGTGCCTTAGCTATAGTCTCGCTAAGGACTGATTGCGTTGTAATATTATCCGACTGATAACCCTCCAACTCGACATCCACTGAGGGGGCATGTAGCTGGATTATCTCTGGATTGTGATCTCCCTCCCCCTTTGAAAGTGAATGGACTGGCCCTGCAGGCTCACCCTCACTTTCTACCGGGGAAACATATCTCTTATGAGGGTCCCTTGAGAGCGAATTCTCAGAATTAGCATGGGGACGAGACAAGGAAGGGCGCGGCTGTAATTCGATCGACGCGTTCTTACTGCCAGTGCCGGATGCCGCCAAGTGCTGAGTCATCGTCCGGGCGCCATCTTGTTTTTTCCCCTTCCTCATGTCGCGCGAGAGGGAAAAATCACTAGCGCTACAAGACTCTTGCCCCTGACGCAGAGTGGTACGTGCATCACACGACGCTTCCACTCGGCCAGAATTCTGGGGGCTATGCCGAGAAGGCATTCTCTCAGCAAAATGAGGCCGCGTAGCGGTACCGCCCAATCCAGCATTAATCAGCATTTGCTGTTGAACTGACAGTGACTCCGCTATGGCGTGCAACGCCCCGCTCAAGTCGTGGTCCCGTTCAAAACGCCTAGACGTTGAATATCGGCGTCTGAACCTCGGGAAATCATCATCGGAATCAGAATAGTCAGAATGATATAACTCTGATCGATGATAGTAACCGGTCTCTCTCTCTGGTGAACGGAAATCGTGTCTAAAACGCTTAGGTTCGCGTCTAGATCTCCGGTGCTCGACCTTTCGGTCAAAGGTCGGACGGTCTGGAGAGCTCAATCGAGCCCCATAATCGTCATACCGATAGGGCGATTGATCACGCTCCCTGTAAGTTCTGCAAGGGGAGCGATGACGTCTACCCTCAAAACGCTGAGGCGGAAAATCATTACGACGTAAGCCTCGGCTGGAGCGAGAGATATAATTCGGACTAGAACGTCGCTTCGGAGATCTTTCGCGGCGTAAGTCCTGCCTAACTTCATCGTTAGGTTTGCCTACACTAGGTACCGTGACCTCTGGGGTTTCCTTGGTACTACTGTCGGACATATCGATCGTTCTCCCTGAACCTGAACCACTTACCTTATCCGCCTGACCAATCGTCGAGTCTTCCCAATTCCGGGAAGCCGACTGCCGGTCGGAGGGATCAATATTTTCGTTGGTCAGAGTCATAGGAACTCCACCGTCATCTGAACCAACGATTCTGCGTTCCGAACTTGCTAGCGTAGATGGAGAATTCACCGATCGTTGGCTAGCAAACGCAGTGGGAGAAGAAATATTGTTCCAATCGAATTCAGACCAATTATGACAAATGTCACAAGTATTGGACCGATTACAAGCGCGGCAAAGATGACACTTATCGTGCCGATCGAGGTTCGACATTTCATGTCCGCAAACACCCTCACGTCGGACTTGAAAGCTCATGACGTAAATAATGACGAGAAAGCTGGCCGACGAAACGAAAAGAAAAAACGAGAATGGAGATTGGGAAAAACGATACGCCTGATAACCCAAAAGGCGGGAAAGGCACCAATCGCCGGAAAGACAAACAAGAACAAAGTCTTCAAAGAAGAACAAAGGCGATGTAAAGAACACAAAAAACGGCACAACAATAGTGAAGATACACTTAGCTGTCTAGTGAGTTCCCGAAAAAAACACCGAAAAGCGATCTAGAGTGGATAAAATCCAAGCGGTAGCGAGAGCTTCTTCAATACACGTCCAAGTGTAATGAGCGCAGAGAAAAAACTGGTGTATCGTGGGTAATTATTCATAGACCAAGGGGGTGTTAGGCGAGATTTAAAGATCTTATCTGCGGTTAGAGAGCAGTTAGAGAAGAAGTCCTATAAGTACAAACAGGTAGGTAATTGGTGACAGAATTGGAGGGTATAGAACTTGTGGTTACTGAGATATGCATATATATGTATAATCAAGGTCAAAGGTCATCGAGGTCACATGACATTTTGAAAAAAAAAATTATATTGCTAATTAATCCCTATATGCCAAAAAATCAGATCTCTAGCTCTATTCGCTTGCCCAGAATTAGATGTGTACATAATTAATGAGGTAAAGCGTGTGTTGTCATAAGGTCTCCCATCCTACTAAATACAAAGGACATAGCACTTGTGGTTACTTATTTATTGACATAATCATATATTTAGGTAAAAGGTCATCGAGGTCACATGACATTTGGTCAAAAAATTTCTCTCCTATAGTTATCCCTATATACCAAAAATCAGACATCCAGCTCTATTGGCTTGCTCAGAATGAGATATGTGCATAATTATTGAGGTACAGTATGTGGTGTCATAAGTTGTCCAATCATACCAAATATGAAGGGTGTAGCACTTGTGGTTACTGAGTTATGGAAAAATATGTATATTTGAGGTCAAAGGTCACCGAAGTCACGTGACATTTTGTCAAAAAAATTGTATTGCTAAGTTATCCCCATATACCAAAAATCAGACCTCTAGCTCTATTGGCTTGCTCAAAATGAGATATGCGCATAATTAATGAGGTACAATATGTGGCGTCATAAGGTGTCCCATCATACCATACATGAAGGCTGTAGCACTTGTGGTTACTGAGTTATGGACAAATATGTATATTTGAGGTCAAAGGTCATCAAGGTCACATGACATTTTGTCAAAAAATATCCGAGATATCTGCGTGAACGGATGGACTCACGGGATGGACGAACAGACGGTCATGACCCAATCTATGAGCCCACTGGACTTCATCCGTGGGGACTAAAAATTGTGTCACTGCATCCTTTTTGAAATATGAATACGATGAGAAACTAAATTTTTATTTTTCGTGGCCTTATACATGGGAGTCTATGGAGATCTGCCTTATACATGGGAGTCTATGGACGTGTAAACTAAAAATATGCAAATTTCCGCACGATTTGCCCAAATTTGGGAAAGGTCACTCCTGTGCACTTCCATACCAAGTTTCAAATCAATCGGACTTGTGATTTCAGAGAAGATTTTTTGACCAAAAATGGGAGAAAATTACAAAAAAATTCATGAAAAATAGCAAGTCCAAGATACTGACCCAAGATGTGCACAATCATTTCATGTCAGCCCAAAGTACTTACATGCTGATTTTTCATGTAATCTGCTCAGCGGTTATTGAGTTTTTTCAATTTTGACTGTTTTTACATTTTTTCACTTAATTTGCATATTTTTGGCAATGACAACTTCATTTGAACAAAATCTCATTTACAGCCCATCATCCATGTACACACCAAATATCAAGATGAAATGTACAGCGGTTTTGGAGTTTTTGATGTTGACGGACAGACATACATACATAAAGACATTTCCCTAGCCTATAAGAATACCTTCCATTGCCATATATACATATGGCTATGGGAGCTAAAAATGGCAAAAATTGCCCCAAAATTACAAAATTGCAGATTTCATCATAATTTCAATAATTATCATTTAGTTCATCTGTAGAAACCTGTACACCAAATTTCAAAGCTATCGGATGAGAAGTTTTGGAAATACACAATACAGCCCATCATCCATGTAGCTGTCGTCGCGTGCACGTTCCATTCCAGCCACCATGCGCTCATGTACACGGCAGTCATAGCAACGTACCATCGTCATTCTACGCGCTTTATGATCGCGGTAAATACGCGCTGGTAAGAACTCTGCCGTGCATGCCGCTGTGTAGTCTGGCAGAGACCCTGCGATTCGCGTTCTTCCCTGTTGGAACACGCACGCGCCCTTCAGAGACGCGACGCAAGAACGTCCAGACCCTTGGATTCGCGTCGAATATTCATATCCTTGCAAGAACCGACAGTCGCTGTGTCTGGCAGCGCGTGCTCATAGCTGCACAGCGTAGCCTTCGAATGCAGGCCCACCGTGGGCGCGCACAAAACAAGGCACAGCGACTGTGGAGAGTCCAGCCGCTGTGCTGAGTGACCAGTGCGGACGCAGATATGCGATTTTTCCGTTGTTGCTAAGCATGCTTATGCCAAATTCCATCGTTGCCAAGGGGTCCTGGCGTGCGCTTCAGAGCAACATCAGACTGACTGGGTGACGGTTCAGGTAGGTGGAGCTCTCCAAATTTTCGTTTAATTTCGCCAAGTAAGTTTGAGATCGAATATTTTAAGTAATCTTATTTTAAGAATACTGGTCTCCGATCAAAATTGACCGTTCATGCAGTAATCCTCCTCTAAATAATGTAAATATGCCAAAAGGAAATTGACATTGCTGACGATAGCGGATAGCATCGTTAGGAGAAAGTTGTCGGTATTATGTCCTGCTTTCCGATGTTAACATTTTCGTCTCACGGCCCTATCTTGAACAATTTTGGTAATTTCCGTAACATTTATGTATAGGAATAGATTTTGTGAATATGGCTTCTGGAGGAGGTCATTTGACAGTACCGTGGCGTATGAAATGCAGACACCTGAAAACTGGAAGTACATTAACTTTCCAGGCGATATAATTGATGATAACTTCGTTCACAATATTCATATTTAGTATCACGGTCGTTTAATCCATTTATGTGTTAGGGAAGCATTAAGTTGATAATCTTCTGTCGCCTGCTTAATGTATTATCATGCAGAATAGCTATAAGGGAGCCGTCATTATTTATGGCCGGGGGGGGTCGAAGGAATCTGAGGGGGGGGGTCACTCAAAATCGAAAGCTACAAGGGGGGGTGCTCAAAAGTGGAGAACAAGAAAGGGGGGGGGCCTACTCAATTTTGTTGACATGTATTGAAGCATTTAGTTGAGTTACGAATTAATACAACAATAATAGTAAAGATATGTATATTCATACCCGGTATTTGTGTACACACACACACACACACATACACACACACACACAATATATATACATATATACATATATATATACATATATATATATATATATATATATATATATATATATATATATATATATATATATATATATATATATATCATAATACAGGTGGTTTCAAGTAAAAACTAAAATCTCATTACACTATGTGTTTCACGTTATTGTGATCTTCAGACGAGAATGATCAGCTATTCGACGTGGCAAGCCTTATGTTAGAGGCTAGTACTGAGTACATTTTTCAGTATTTCCTGATTAAAGATTGATATACTTGCCTGATCATTAATGAGAAATGTCTGCTTTCTATATTCTACATTGTATAGGTTACCGATAGGGGAAAATGTGTAAAGCAAGCTTATTCTGATGCTATAAAGTTTAAAACCAGTTGAATGCCTTGACAACAAACCCATCTTTTATTGCAGGAAAATAATAATAAATAATAAATGTGAATAAATGTATGTCTGTCGCTATTTTTTCGGTTTCAAAAAATATAGTTGAAATCAGTGAACTGAAATATAAGTTTTGGAATACTGTCTCAGATTTATTTTCCTTTGAGTTTTTTATACGAAAAAAATACTCCCCAAGTGCCACCAAATAACACCATTTTAACCTCTATTTTTCAAAAGCTCCAATGGCAGGAGAAGGGACACCCCCTCCTGACCTCCCCCCGCGACCGCTTATGCGGTCTCTTTTGGTGCTTTCGCACCACATCTTTCCCCTCTTGAAAAAAAATCCTACAGAATAACTGCATGTCACCAGAGCACTGGATACAGACCTGTACATCAGCCCCTGCCACAGCAATTGGAACCTCCTTCCGACAAAGACCTATACCACAGGGTTTAATCAGGGTCTGTACAGGGCCTGTCGCAGCAGCAATCCATTTTACTGTACAGATATTTAACTTTCCCAATTTTTGGGGGGGGAGGGGGGGGTCACTCAAATTTTCTGTAGCAGAGAGGGGGGTTACTCAAACACGTCATGGTTGGCAGGGGGGGTTACTCGAAATTTTGGAGTTTCGAAAGCAATTCCTCCGACCCCCAAGGCCGTAAATAATGGTGGCTCCCTAACCGTCGCGGTATTTCAAAACAAATACCATGCAAGTTACCCTCGAGCCACAGTCACTTGCTGTTCGATGTACGGCGATGGCCACTTTGGTATGCATTAGAAACATAGGAAGTCGGGAAATGGAATAGCCGCTATACGCACGTACAGCCGAGTTCGGAGACGGATTTTCCTGTCAAAAAGCTATAGTTTACTCAATAACCAGCATCGATGGCTTCCAATACGTCTCTGAATCCATACCTATTACAGTTTATCGTCAATAATGATCTTCTTGCATTTTTCGGTACGATTTCCGATTCTTCTCTTGATTTTTCTCTGAGTGTCTACAATGTGACGTAGTATTAAACATGAAAAAAACAAAGTCCCCTTTCTATGACCCGCGTCTTTAGCCATAGCAGTGACTATTTTTTAGCTTCACCTGTACACATTAGAGAAATGATAGTCTACAGGGCGATGCTGTATACTAATTAGGCTGAAGTTCATATCAAGTATAGGGAGTCTATTGGGAGTTCACATCGGATGTGCATTTAGTTTGTGAGATGAGATCCTATCAGAAACAAATAAGAGAATTTCAGTCGGACGATTCCACAGAACAGCTGATATGGAAGAATGTTTTGTGAAAATCTTGTTTTATATAACAATATCTTCTACTGATATCTGTTAATATATTATGCATGTTTATCCATTGAAGTGATAATTTTCAAAGAGTGTCATTCTTTATACAATTTACGCACTAAATTGTCCTAACAATTGACTGAGGACTTGATAAATAATTATCATTGACAAATATATTAATAAGTGGTGTGAACTTATTCTTTCAGATCAACACTACATGGACTGACGGCCAGTGAACGTTATGCGTGACAAGACTGAAACATTTAAATTTCTTTTTGACATATCATTACAATAATGATTTATTGCCATTAAAGACATTAATCATTATTACGATCGAGATTTGCTGCAATTTTATGTTTTGGTTGAAAATGAACTCAAAGTTCCATTATAAGATGGTGACAGTTATATTGAAAATGTAGAAAGCGAAAAGCTGCTTGGTGTGGAAGATTCAGAGTCATTTATCATAAACATTACATGTTGATAGTATTGTGAAAAAATAAACATTAATCTGTATCTTCTTGCCAGAATTTAAGCATTTTGACCAGTTTCAGCAAGGCGTCAGTTTTATAACAGTTTCATTTTACCATATTTTGATTATGGTCTCGGAATTTGGGGTTGTTGTAGTCAAAAGGATATGGATCACTTGAACTGTCTTGTAAAGCGGGCAATGCGACTGATTTTGAATTGTGACATCGGTGTTTACACTTCTACAATTGTATCTGCTATCCCATCGCTAAGATAAGAAGTTGTACAAGTGTTAGAGATTTTAAGCAGGCTTGTTACAAATTTTATCGACAAAGTGTTTTCGACACTTTTACATGAAACCTGTCTGTGTTGTAATGTTGTTGTTATCCTGTACTTTGTCTTCTGTATTACGTTTTCTTTGTGTTTGACCCTTGTGAAAAGAGGCGTATACCTATCATGGCTATATAGTTAAAATAAAGTTTATAGGGCCTATTGTTGTTGTATTGTTATAAGATACTTATTGCATCAAATTGTAAAAGATTTATAAAAAATACGTATTTTAGTTTAGGTAAATCGCATAACCTCATCATTAATTAAACCTGTACTTTTAGAACAATAATTGTTAAAATAACTGAACTCAGGTATAGCCTTGAAGCTGTGATACTTGTAATTTTTTTCCCTTTCTGGCTCAATATGCAAGTGTGCATTTCAGAAAAATCAGTGACAATCAGTAATAGTTCATTTATGTTTTTTTAGTAAATTTATATTGGCCACTTTAGAGATACAAGGCTTCAGTAAATCGCCTCATTTTTTATGCTTAATTTTCTGCACTTTTATAGGGGAGATACTTTCTCCGGCGCAAAAGTTCAGGATGAGAAACGGTAAACGGTAGCCGACTGGTTTTGTGTGAGGCCTAGCAGCTAGGCGATATTGCTGTGAGTGTGTGGGGGTTCGAATCCCGTTTGGGTTATAGTAAAAATTATATTTGAGAAACGCTACAATGAGTATCGTCGCTAGAGGGCAACCTTCACGCATGCGCTTTAGCTGTTATTTTAGGGATTTGCAAGGACTACCTGTACCTGCTAGTGCTATTTTAAGTTAACATTTCCGTCTCACGGCCTTATCGCCAAAACTGAGGGCATAGCGTTTAAGTTGGATGTCTGTGTAAAAGGACAGTGACAAAATCGAACTTAAAGAAGAAACATGTAATGAGCATGACCGGAAAATTCAGGAGTGAATGAATTGTATTTTCTGTCAAAACGCATGAGACAACATTTTGACTTCGCGATTTTTCAGCGATATAAACTAATAAGACACTAAATAATGTACGATTTTGGTAAATCTAACTATTTATCTTTCAATTCGCCTAGTTATAATTAACATAAGTTGAATTCTCGATGAACTACAGGCGATATTTCTTTACAATGTGTAGCGCTAGATTTAGTGATTTTTTTTTGAAATTTTCTCGTTCCATACCACCCACGAAGGAAAATCGATTTTGCGCGTCTCGGGTATCTGCGTCCGCACTGGACCGGGTACGCGATTGAGAGAAAGAATAAACGATTGAGTGAACCAGCAGAATGCTACTGTTTCTTTTGTATCAATAATACCTCGTTTTTGTAAAGGCTTTTATTTTTTTTTAAATCACGATGTATTGTAAGTTCTCCAGCGGCAAACAGAAACTAAAATATGAAATCATGTTTACTTGCTTATACACCATCATTTAAGAACAACAGAATGCCCGTGCAGTGATGAACACATCCCCAACCCTGTTGAAAATTGTAGCCCCTTTTCACACTGGTCACATAAAAGCCTACCTCCCTGTACCGGCCTTATTGTAAACACACAGTGCAATTGTGCCTATGCAGACATTCATGTACCAGTTATGTTGAAATATCCCCCATAACAGAACTCTACACGTTGCTTCTACAGGGTTGATTTGGAAGCAAATGTTCAAGCTCATTTTTTAAAACCCATGTTGCATGTACTATTTGCAAAAATATTGTACTGGACTGTTGACACACTAGGTGCATGGATGTGAAATGCAGCTGTGCTAGTTATTTTTCCGTCTATGCTATACTGGGGATACTATTTTAATAGCTGGTAGTCTCTCTGGGTTTCCTCTGGGTCGGCAGAAACCATTCTCAAAAATGAGAATGTTGTGCAAAAATATTCTCATCTTTAAAAAAATATTCTCACTCGAGATGCGGTGGTCTATTCCCTGTATTTTTGTTCCTAAATATCCAGTGTTAGTGTTTTACTGTCTTTTGTGAACAATGATCATAGAAATGAATACACACAATTATTTGAACTTGTTAAGTTTGAACAATGTCTTTATTTCGTATCTCAACCTGAAAATCTGACACACCCCTGGTATAGTACCAACCATACCACTCACAGGCTCACCATAAAAATATCATAACAATCAGTGCTGAACACTCAACTGTATCAGACAGTGACAGTCAGAGTTAGAGTCAGACGGTGTTGAGAAACTGAAATAACCAGACCTGAGTTTATTTTCCTGTGAACACAGCAGAGCCCATTGGTATGCAATTTGTCAATGTAACAGTAATGGTAAGAAGACTGAAATTTGAGAAAATGCCTGATGTAAAAGGGACAAAGTCGGTCATTATTGAGTTTTGTTTGATGCAAGATACTACTTATATTATTTGACATGTTGAAAGATACTGAATGAATGGGTGACCATGCTTATATTCAACCCCGGTTTTAGACATGATTCATGAAACCATGGCGAAAATGAATTATTAAGGTAAAGGGCGACGAATTCGGACGCGCACACGCCTTAGAACATTTCTGCGCAGATTTAACTCCAGCCTGCCGCAAATGGGTTATTTTGTAGCGCATGTATTTAACATCACCTGGCATTGTTAAAATTGCGCTTTTACCTAATTTTTTGACCCAGTCTCTTAGAAATACATGTGACGTTTAACCTTGTCATATTTTGACCTCCTAGGAAGCTTGTTTATATTCAATATTAGCGCAAAATTACATTTCTCTCCCATTTATATGGCGCAAATTACCCATTCCCTGGAGATATTGTAAAAAGTAGCGTGGTGACACCCTTTTATTAAAAGTGTAAACTAAATAGTATTATGTCAGGATTTTATTCACCAAGTTTGGTCAAAATGACACCATCAAAGCGACAGGAAGAAAGTTCGAAAATTATGTAGTGATATAATTTCGATATTGTCCTTTTGTAATCGATACTTATGTTAAAATTTCTTTACAAACATCATGAAAACTATACATTCGATAGATATGGATCTTAATTCTTGGTATTTATTAAATTAACTCATTTGCTAAGCGTTTTATAATTGCTTTTTAGTTTAATGAATTATATCATTTTTATTTATTTCTAACGACCCCATTTTAACGTCCGTTTCCATGGAAACGAGCGTGGTAACCCCCATTTTTTATTTCATTTTTGCACTTGCACAACTTCCAAGAATATTTGTGCAAAGTTTCAAGAAAATGACACCACAACCTAATTTTGACGTAATTCGTAGTACTTCACCTTAAAGGGAAACCTAAGTCCAGCGACATTGACCGTTTATCCCTTCCAAAATCACCCTTGAATAAAATGCAGCTCAAATTTGCAACATAATTGCACGCGCCGACGACTACGGAGCGACGAAAAGAGAAGTTGAAGTAGACGACATTTATGGAAATGAGCTCGGAATCCCATGGGCGCGAAAGGGCTCATGGGAGAAGCGTGCGTGACGTCATTGGTGATACACGAACGTGTGTGACCGCTTACCAAAGCATCGGAGTCTATGACTGCAGGAGTGCAGTTCTGCAAGTTACGACTCTTTAATTCTCATCAGTAGCATAAAAAATTATTAACTGTTGTTCAGTTGAGTGCAAAAATCACTCAAGGAAGAACAAACGGAGTCAGCTTTTATCGTCGTCCCACAGAGCAGCTTTTTCGAAGACAGTGGCTAAAGAAAGTCGGGCGAGTTTTTAAATCTCAAAAGATACAAAGTTATGTTCTACTTCTTTCAGAATGATTTTGTAAGGGATTTCGGGACTCTGATACCGATACAAGACGGTACTACACAATGCGGTTCGTATCTTGACATGCTGAGTCAGCCTACTATCGCCGGTTTTAACCAGATAAATGTTAATATTGGCGATTTCGGGACTCTAAAATCAGAAGACGAAATTACACAAAGCGTCTCTCATCTCGACAGCCCGGATCTGCGAAATCGCTCTTATATACACGATAAATATAGGCAATTTCGTGACTATATCTGGTAATCTGGTATTACAAGATACTGGAATGACTTCTTGCCTATTCTCGACCGAGTAGTGACGTCAGTAGGTGAAACGCATACGAGCGAGGTGAATGAGAGATCAGACGATACAGAAGAGAGAATGATACAGAAATTGTGTGGAAAAAAGCAGAACTAAAAGTTATGTCATTTATGTATATTGAAACTTCGAATATTTCTTTGGTGGTTGAAAAATTCAAACTTCCAACGGCGCTGACGCAAAAATGACGTAAGAATCCGCAAGTACCCGGATGGCCCGCGGTCGAGAATGATGTGTCTCGATCGGCACGCCGGGTCTGAGAAATCGCCGATATTATATTTACCCAATAAATATCAATTGCACCGGGACTCCTAGGCTAATATCGATATCGATACTAGACGATACTAGATTTACGTGCACTGTGTGGTGTCGGCACGCCGGGTCTGCGAAATCACGGATATTTATCCGATAAATATCGGCGACTTTGGACATTAACTCTGATACTAGACGCTACTTTGTCAAAATGTGGGTAAATATCCGATGTATATCGGAGATTTCACCACGTGCCTAACAGTTCTGACCACCCGACCACCTCTGTCCGACTCTTAGTTCATAGCATCCGTGGCCGATAGTCAAGAATTACTGTATGTTTTACATTATTGGAATTATTCATGCACGAAATACATTTTTACATGTAAAGGATTTTTTCATTAAATTTCCACACGAACTTTCATACACTACAATCGGAACTTCGTCGAGAGGGCCGATCAGATATCACCGTGAGTTGGGGATGCCTTGCACGAATAACATTCTTTACATGTAATACATTTTTACTTGGCGATCGAGACTGAACAGAGGACATATCGACATCGTCGAGAGTTTTGGCTGGTCTTGTATGAATGCATTCTTTACAACAATATAGACGATACTATTTTTTAAATAGCGGGCAAATATCCATTATATCGGAGATTTCATCACTTTGTAGATCTGAGTTAGCCGACTTCCTAAGTTCGACACCAACTTCGAAAAAAAAAGACGACGCTATACATTTGTCAAATTGCGAATAAATATATTTCCGATATATATTGAAGATTTCGCAACCTTAAGATCTGGCCTAAGCTCGACTTACGTATCATTCACGAACCAAAAATTAATTTTAAGCGACTGATAAAGAAAACTCTGTTTTAGAAACGTAACGCTGAAGGATCGCAGAGTCACTCAGTGTCAGGTCTCCAATCCAGTTCGGGGTCTGTACAAGCAACGTGACTCCCTCCGCGGAATTATGAACGATGTGTGGAAATGCTTTCCCATTATTACATATCTTGGTTCAAATTAGTATGGTTTGATTACAGTGTGGGAAAAGTAATACTCGATGTCAGAAATATCGCTGTCCGAACTCTCCAGAGTCGTCTTACGAACGCGCTAAACTGTTCACGGTACTCCTCCAGCTGCAAGCTACAATCGTCTGTATTGCCGATGACGTAACGCACGCTTCTCCCATGAGCCCTTTCGCGCCCATGGGATTCCAAGCTCATTTCCATAAATGTCGTCTACTTCAACTTCTCTTTTCGTCGCGCCGTAGTCGTCAGCGCGTGCAATTATGTTGCAAATTTGAGCTGCATTTTATTCAAGGGTGATTTTGGAAGGGATAAACGGTCAATGTTGCTGGACTTAGGTTTCCCTTTAATTCACTTTCGCCATGGTTTCATTTAATGTCTAAAACCAGGGTCGAATATATGCATGGTCACCCATTTATTTTAGTGTTCATAAAAAGTATGTTCATCAACTTGAAGGCCACAAAGACTATTACAACCTTGCATTAATAACAGCCAATGAAGGTCAGAAAAACAAGAATTTGCATGATTTTTCTTTGCTAGGAAATAAACATTCTTCATGGCAGCTTGTACGGTTTCTTCCTCCCTGTGGTAATTTAGATTAGTGACAGTTTGTTGAAACTGTGGTGCAGATGTCCTGGCATCCCTGACAGATATGTGCTGTTTGGTATTGGCATGCTTCCTACAATCATCCTTTACCATGAACTTGCAGCCAGGATTGGTAAAGGCGTCAATACGTCCTGCCTCCTTACACCATGAACAAACCATAACATGATTCAAAGAATCATACTTCAACCAGAGGTATGTCAGCTGAAAAATATAAATGAAAACATTAGCATGAGAACTTATGAATTGTGAAAATTATTATGATTATATCAAATAAAGTTGTTAGTTTTTAATTATGCTACATACAGAAATTAACGTTAATTTAATGTAAATTATTATTAAATACTGAAAGGAATTCTTCACATCATTAAAAGATCAAAATAAATTGTCATAAATGAAATCACTTACATTTTAAATTTCATCATCTCTTCATATCCCAGAGACAGCAACACCATAGTGCAACCACACACATTGCTCTTTGCTCAGGAAACTATGAGTTGGAAACCGAAAAAAAAAAATCAACAAAACAAAACATATCACTACAAACAGAACGTTCTACGGGAAGAAGCGCTAGCATGCATAGCTAATCAATGAACAGAAATTAACAGACCACGACTCAAAATTGGAACTTATAAACAAACCAACAACAAAATTTGGTCATTATACCAGGTACTTGTCCTACACTTGCTGGCACACAGAAGCCCTATGATGCGACACGATGGAAATTCGGAAAATATCTTGTTACGCCACAAAGATATTGTGTACCATCAAGAGTTGAGCGCCTGATTTTTTTACACGAGGGCGGCTGTGATGTCAGGCCACACGCGGGAACTCCATAATCAGACTACAGAACTTATTCTGCCAAGTTTCAAACCAGATGTTAAACAACAAACTTCAATCCAAATGCCTTATATTTGCTACGAAATACAGCACTCGCTTTTCTCAAGCCCTCCAGCAAAATCGATTGCCACTTACCTCCCATTCGGGACGGTACTTCAGTTTTTGACGCTGGCTCACACTAGCGGTGGCAGTCATGTCTTTGGCTGTGGATAACATGGACGGCTCAGCAGAGAGACTTGGGGAAGCGGCAGCGCCTTCTTGAGCCAAACCGTTATTTCTGAATCAGCAACACAGATGTTATCATGATCTTCTGTTTCACGGACTTTTGGGGCTCCCAAGATACCGCAAGTTGCAAAAAATTTGCGAATATCGTTTACATCGCCAGCACCCGTCACCCTTTGTTTGGCAGCCACTTTGTCTGTGTGATGCACGTGCTATATGCAAATATTTAGTGACCTACCATGTTGACCCAAGAATGACGTCGCTTCAACAAAACGTAGCTGCTATCATCGCCGCCATTACATGCCTCGGCGATAATGTTTCTAGGTCAGTTTCCCGCAAAACACAGGGCAAGATTGCAGTGTGAGGCGTAAAAATGGACGTTCATAGTAGTTTATGGAATATTTCACAGTTTTCACAAAAATGTAAGGTCAAATATCTTCGCAAAATGTACGATTGCTCAACTGAACATTTTCGTAAACATCTGAATTTGTTCTGAAAATCACGGTCCCTCCACAAAATGTGGAGGGACCGTTTGAAAATGCAAAAAAAAAAACGCGCGGCAGCGGAAACACAGTCTGTGTAGCTTCTCAGGGCTGGTACAGTTGTGTGTACATCCCTGAACCAGCCCTCAGAAGGTAACAGTGTTGTAAGTTTTCCATTGTACGGTTACACGAAGTCCTTGTACTGAATCTGACAGAAATCAAATCTGGCATGTTGAAAGCTCAATCAGCTGTAAGTTTTGGCAATTTCCAAGTAGTTTTTGTTTTGTGCAAAAAAACCTGCAGTTTCTTGTTCTACTTAAGGCATGATGAGTGTCAAACATACATTATCAACCCAGTTCATTGTGTATGTTTAGCATTGTTATTGTTGAAAATCAAATTTCAGTCTGGAATAGGATTCATTTGTCAACAAAAACAATGGTTGTTAAATATGTACACAGTACATTGTCAAACAGAATATTGGTATTTAAGAGGCTGTTATATAGCTATCGAAACTGCAGTAGGTACACACAAAAATGAAGATTGAAAATTGCTAAAACTTACAGCTAATGTGCCTTTACTACGGTACTTTGCACTGAATTACAGTAACAAATTTTTCAACAAGCAATACTTATGTCACAACCATAACCATTTGTCTAACTGCAGTTTTTCCACAAAATACACTCTTGAGAACCCAAAAAGTTTGATGCCTGTTTTACAATCAGGAAAATGGTAAATTATATTAATTCTACTCTTGATACATCAGACTAAGATTCAATATCATAAACCAGGTGCATGAAAGTGGCTTCCCTCATATCATTGATTATTATACACCTGCGTCTGTAACCTATGGAGTTTCATTGTACAGTAAGTTTCAGTATCACAGGATGTGGAGTCAAATAACTTTGTGGCAGAGTACAATAACTTTCGGTGTTATTGGACGCTATTTGACATTTGCCCTCAAAAAACCTTCACGTCAGCGCAAGGAAAAAGGAGAGACGATTTTAAATTTTTAACAAAAAGTATACTTCTAAACATTCAGTACTTCACAACTTTACTAGTGGTGAATCAAAACCCTGTGACTTAGAGTGAAATTACGCTGCTGACCTACAATTTCTATCACGTACACTGTGCTGTACGGGTTTGAAATTTCGTTCTGTGCACTTAGCTGACACACTGAACGTGTTCTCAGTTTGTTTGCAATCGCCTAGTGTAGTACGCGACAGGCATCCCAAAAACGCTTTAATTTCGATTTTTTTGCTGTAAAAGTGGACTAAAAAAGGTGTATAGTAATAAGTTAATTCACAAAATACTAGGATTTATGTTCGCTGCACACAATGATATTTGATCACCTTTTTATATCCACTTTCTGAGTTCCACCATAACTGAGGGCAAAGTCTTCATTCTGTTTCCGCATTGTACTCAGAGAATCCATTGCTAATTTATGGAGCTGAAGGCATTTTCTGTACCAAGTATATCATGTCCTGGACAATCTGTTGAAAAAGAAACAAGTAAGTATCTAGAACCAGTAAGTGGAAATCAATGGTCAACATTTGTACATGAAGTTATTTGCTGAAAATGAATCACTTTAGTATGTACCTGTCTTGAATAACAAGATTAGTAATACTACAATAATTTACAGAAAGAGTTGTTCTCACCTTGACCATAATACTGCCTTCATCATCGCCTGGACTGTCATACTGCCCTCACCGTAGCCTAATGCTACATTGTTAATAATTTACAGAGACTGTTGTGCTTACCTTGACCATAATACTGCCCTCATCGTAGCCTAATGCTACATTGTTGGAGCCTCTGAGATATGCAATTGCCCACACTCTCTCCAATCCATAGTTCAGTGTGGTCTCCAAACGGTAAGTGTTTGCATGCCAGATTCTGACAGTACCTAAGATGAACAATGTTATTTTAAAAATGTTAATGACAGATCTCATGTATCCTTGGTTCTAGTTAACTTAAAATTTGAACCGGACAAAAAGATTGGCAAGGAAATTTCCTTTCTGAGTAGTTATTTGCTAAGTTTCTGTCTGTGAGACACTTGTGCAGTGCAAAGTGTTTTTATCAAAGGTACAATATAATTTGGGTACAGCTTTTTCGATACCTACATTTTCATAATTCTTCCTGGTCTACTGCTTTTGTTGACCTTTTTTGAAGTGGTCTTGTTTTCGTGAAAATAGATCATTTAATTGGGGGGGGGGGAGTTGTGTTGGGTTAACTTTTAAGGTACACTATTTTTCCAGTACTAAAAAGAGAACGGTTAAAAGTTACCTTGAGGAAAATTTGAGTAAAAGTTTAAAATTTTCTGCACCTAGGTGTGTATTACCTTAAACATGGTATTATGTATTCATTTTTTGAACAAGAAATATTACTACGACATGTGCTTTAAATACCGGTACTTTCATCGATTAAGCTTACATAAAATTGAAGATGGCTCACAAGATTTGTGTAAGCAATTATGTTGAAGGACCCAAAGTTCAAATCAAGCTGTGGAAACATAAATTTGCCTTGAATAACAGAATCAACCATTACATCATTTTGGACAAATGATTTGTGAGGTACGTTTGTCTGTATTAAATCATCTAAGTTGCCAGTTTGAGGTTATTACCAACATAAACAAGAAATATCATCCATGAAACAGTCTATGTTTGTTATTGAAAGAATGGCATGAGGGTACCTGCATCTAAGCCGTGGCAAGTCAGTTTGCCTGAAGATCACACAGAAAGGTAGCTAAAACAAATGTGCAGTTTACTCACTTTTTCTAGTCCTTTCTTGTAAAGTGGGCATCTCTTTAATGCGGCAATAGCTCTTGTTGCAGCTATTAGTTGGTGTCTCTGTCACAAAGTATCAACAGTGTGTGGTTTTGTCTGTTATACCTGTCTTGTCTCTTGTCATTCTGATTGATGGTTATGGCAGTCAGGTCTATGTATGTTATGTTATATTTATTTATTAAAGTGTCATGTGTGGTCTTAAACAGCTTGGTTGCCACACCCAGCCACACCCAGCCCCAAGGGCTTACAAGACACTGAAACAGTAAATAAAGTACATAGATATGAATAGCTCGAAATGTAATTTAAGTATAAGAAGCTTCTTGTCTCATTGAAAATGCATGATAGACATAGGATGCCAATTGGGATGGCATGTTGCTCATTAGAAATTTGAGTTTCTGTTGTACATCAAATGACAGAGCACAAGTTTCTGGCTTTAGAGAACAATTGTTTCCTAATAACATTGTAAAGTGTGCAATCAAAAATAAAATGGAGCTCATCTTCTACTACAGTATGTGGCATGTTGATGGGTATGACAAATTAAAGCCATTTGATATTTATTAATGCAGCCATTGACGGTTGGAGTAGGCGCATCATTTGGGCTGAAGTAGGATCTACCAATAGTGATCCAAGGATTGTTGCTAAATATTATGTTGATTCAGTTCGTCAATTGGGTGGTGTACCACGTGTTGTTAGGGTAGACCCAGGCACTGAGAATTGTAACATTGCAGATATACAAACCCTTTTACGGGAACATCATGAAGACAGCCTAGCACATGTCCCTGTAATGTATGGTTCATCTACCCATAATCAGAGGATTGAACGCTGGTGGGGTTTTCTGAAAACAGAGTTCTGTTGTTTCTATATAGATTTATTTAAAGATATGAGAGATAGTGGTATCCTTGATGTTGGAGACCCTGTAAATATTGAATGCTTGCGATTTTGTTTTACACCTGTAATAAGGAAAGATTTGTACAGAGTTGCAGCACATTGGAATGCTCATACAGTAAGGTGAATGAAATACAGCTTAGCTCCAACTGGTAAACCTAATTTCTTGTACTTTAATCCTGAGATGTTTGAAACCACAAACCAAATGAGACCTTTGGATGTTGAGATTTTACAGGCATGTGAGAATCTTCAGACTGATGTAAGTCAGGACTGCAGTGATGATTTTGCTGAAATTGCATTACAATTCATGCTTGACAACAACTGGTATTCACCAAAAACTGTGGATCAAGCCATTGATCTGTACAGTAAAATACTTTGTGAGGTTTGCAACCTTGGTTAATAAACAAAACTTGTTAATGACAGTAACCTTAATTAGAATGTCTAGATATAAATAACGTGTGTTAAATGTTAAGAGGAAAAGGACAGGGCAAAGCTGTGCAAGTGTTTCATTTTACTTGTGTTTTCACTTAGGGAATCTAACTGGTTTTGGCCAAATTTCACTTTAAGACAAGTTTTGTTATCTCATGCTAATGCCTGTTACAGGGAAAGACAGCATTGTGAATATGATGATGACTAGCCATTAAATCTCTCTTTTCAACTAATATCGGCATGTACTCTGTGACATTGTTTCTTTGTCAGCAAATTATCACGACTTGGTACAGTCACAAGGAAAGCTGTACGTATGAGTGTCTTTAAACGGACACATTATCAAATACATCTCTAGTTATGTACCAGCTACCATTGACTGAAAAGTAGAGGGAAATATTTTGAAGGTGTTGTCTCTTACAAGCCTCGTACCGGTATGTTGTATAGCCAATGTTACAGTGCGTTTCACCAAGGTACCGCAACTCAGCGTATGAGACGGACACAACCCACGTACAAAACACACTATTAGCTTGGGTATCAAGGACACATTTCAAAGCCAATGACTCGTCAATTAAGTACAGTAAACCAGCATGGGGAAGCCACTGTCTAGACTGAGAGATAAACCGTTGACTAGACTTGATCTACAATGTAACTGTTTCTTTTACAATTTCAGCCAAGAGTGAAGGTATTCTCAACAGAAACTAACTAAAAAGCCACACATTGTAGATCAAGTGTATCTCTCAATCTAGACAGAGCAGCTGCCCCATGCTGGTTTACTGTAATTAATCAATGAGTCGGTGACATTCCAATGTGTCATGATACCTAAGCTTGTCGTTTGTATAGTACGTGAAATGTGTCCGTCTCATACGCTGAGTTGCGGTACCTATGTGAAACACACTGTAATTTGGGCAAATGTAAATATTTTGATTTGTCAATTGGAAATAAATCATCCTTTATTTATTATTTTAGTTTGTAGCTATTTCTCCCAATGTGAGTCTGCAGTAACTTCCCATGTATTTGCCACACTAATTTCCCAACTCTGATTCACTTGCAAATGATCACAGTTAGCCCAAAGATTATCCAAATGACAGTAACTTATCATACAGATACACAGACTTGGGAAATCACTGTACAGTAACAGGTCCCTGGCAATTCATGAGAAGTTGGGAAACCCTTGGTACCTAATAAATTGCAACTATATACAACAAGTCATTGACAATGACATAGTCCCCACTTGTAATAGGAGTATTAGTCTTGAGGGGGCAGGGAAATGAGGTCATTAAGAAGTATCACTAAAGTGTATATGTTCAGATCTATGGACACATAGGTCTATGTCATTGTTCCAAATTTGAAACAAGAGGCATGTCTAAGTTATGGTTCTAAAACGGGAAAAAAGATCAAACCTCTAACTGTATTGGCCAGCCAAGAAATACATATGTGCATAATAAATGAGGTACAAGATGTGACATCTTAAGGTCTATTATCCTATCAAAATTGAAGCGTAAAGAACTTGTGATTACTGAGTTATGCATATATATGCATATTCAAGGTCTAAGGTCATCAAGGTCACGTGACATTTTGAAAAAAAACATTGTATTGCTAATTAATCCATATATGCCAAAATTCAGACCTCTAGCTCTATTGGCTTGCCCACAATTATATATGGGCATAATTAACGAGGTAAAGCATGTGTTGTCATAAGGTCTCCCATCCTACTAAATATAAAGGACATAGCACTTGTGGTTACTTATTTATTGACATAATCGTGTATTTTAGGTAAAAGGTTATCGAGGTCACATGACATTTTGTCAAAAAATTTCTATCCTATAGTCTATCCCTATATACTAAAATCATACATTTACCTCTATTGGCTTGTTCAAAATTAGATATGCACATAATGAATCAGGTACAATATGTGGCGTCATAAGGTGTCCCATCATACCAAATATGAAGGGTGTAGCACTTGTGGTTCCTGAGTTATGGACAAATATGTATATTTGGGGTCAAAGGTCACCGAGGTCACGTGACATTTTGTCAAAAAAATTGTATTGCTAAGTTATCCCTACATACCAAAAATCAGACCTCTAGCTCTATTGGCTCGCTCAAAATTAGATATGCACATAATTAATGAGGAACAATATGTGGCGTCATAAGGTGTCCCATCATACCATATATGAAGGGTGTAGCACTTGTGGTTACTGAGTTATGGACAAATATGTATATTTGAGGTCAAAGGTCACCAAGGTCACGTGACATTTTGTCAAAAAAATTTTAAGTTATGCCTATAACCAAAAATCAGACCTCTAGCTCTATTCGCTCACTCAAAATTAGATATGTGCATAATTAATGAGGTACAATATGTGGCGTCATAAGTTGTCCCATCATACCAAATATGAAGGGTGTAGCATTTGTGGTAACTGAGTTTTGGACAAATATGTATATTTGAGGTCAAAGGTCATTGAGGTCACATTACATTTTTTCAAAATAATTGTATTGCTAAGTTATCCCTATATACCAAAAATCAGACCTCTAGCTCTTTTGGCTCGCTCAAAATTACATATGCGCATAATTAACGAGGTACAATATGTGGCGTCATAAGGTGTCCCATCATACCAAATATGAAGAGTGTAGCACTTGTGGTTACTGAGTTATGCATAAATATGTATATTTGAGGTCAAAGGTCATTGAGATCACTTGACATTTTGTCAAAAAAATTGTATTGCTAAGTTATCCCTACATACCAAAAATCAGACCTCTGGCTCTATTGGCTCGCTCAAATTAGATATGCACATAATTAATGAGGTACAATATGTGGTGTCATAAGGTGTCCCATCATACCAAATATGAAGGGTGTAGCATTAGTGATTACTGAGTTATGGACAAATATGTATATTTGAGGTTAAAGGTCACCAAGGTCACGTGACATTTTGTCAAAAAAATTGTATTGCTAAGTTATCCATATATACCAAAAATCAGACCTCTAGCTCTATTGGCTCGCTCAAAATTAGATATGCACATAATTAATGAGGTACAATATGTGGCGTCATAGGGTGTCCCATCATACCATATATGAAAGGTTTACCACTTGTGGTTACTGAGTTATGGACAAATATGTATATTCGAGGTCAAAGGTCACCAAGGTCACATGACATTTTGTCAAAGTGTCTGAGATATCTGCGTGAACGGATGGACTCACGGACTGACATGACCCAATCTATGAGCCCCCTGGACTTTATCTGTGGGGACTAAAAACTGTGTCACTGCATCCTTTTTGCAATATGAATACGATGAGAAACTAAATTTTTATTTATCTTGGCCTTATACATGGGAGCCTATGTACTGCCTTATACATGGGAGTCTATGGACTGCCTTACACATGAGAGTCTATGGAGGTGAAAACTAGTGTGAAAATCTCAGTAATACTTTATGGGTCGCCTGTGCTTATACATGGGAATCTATGGACTGCCTTATACATGGGGGTCTATGGAGGTGAAAACTAGTGTGAAAATCTCAGTAATACTTTATCGGTCGCCTGTGCTTATACATGGGAGTCTATGGACTGCCTTATACATGGGGGTCTATGGAGGTGAAAACTAAAAAGTCCTCTAACATGGCCAAATTTGATCGCATTGTGAAACAAATCGACGTGCATCTGTATGAGGTAGGGTACTATCCTTGAACCAAGTTTGAACAAAATCGCTCCAGGCGTCTATGAGATATCTGCGTGAACGGACGGACGCACAGACGCACGCACGCACGCACACACGGACGCACGGACGGACATGACCAAACCTATAAGTCCCCCCGGACGGTGTCAGTGGGGACTAATTAAAGACCAACCAATGCCAAATATTGTTAATTAATGATGTTGACTTCAGAATTTTTCATTATCACTAAAGTAATTCTGACAGAAAAGCTGCAATTATAAAGACCCAGTTTCTTGCAGACTGAATAATTAGGATTCCTCCCTTACGAAACCTGCAGATCTGCAAAGAGCTGATTAAGAGCTTAGGCAGATCTGCACAAACAGACTCACTGCAGCTTTCTGGACAGAGCTGCAGTAAGCTGATTTTGTGAATATATAATTAGTTATTGCAACTCTGAGACAGACCACTGCAGACCACCCACAGCTCTGGGACAAACCTCTTGCAGACAACCCACAGCTCTGGGACAGACCTTGCAGACATCTTGCAGCTCTGAGACAGACCTCTCACAGACAACCTGCAGCTTGGGGGAAGGGGGTAGACATCAAAGGTCAAGGAAGCTAACAGGCCGAGCTCATGACAATGAGGTCACAAGTAGTTAGCTAGATGGGATTAAACATGGCTCTACGGCAAATCAGTGTACCGTACACCCACTGCAGCCAACAACAATTTGTTGGCTTTGTGTGGTGGCATATGTATAATGCCCTACAAAGAGGCTCCAAAAATGGTGCATGGGGAAATGCAATTTTATTGGGCCATTTTCTTTACTGATAAAGCTGATGCAATGGATTTCAAATTTGTACTTTTAGGATTCAGCATACAAAAAATAATCCAGTGCATTCAGCCTTTGATAAAATGTACCTGAACTTTTTTATCCAGTGATTTGATCAAAGTCCATATTCTCTCTGGTACTGTTGGACCTCTACAGAGGAGAAAGAAGCAATACAAGTGTGGTAAAATCAGCAGACAACACCTTCATACACAAATAAAACAAGTTGAGAGCTATATAAATTTTAAACAAAGTTTGTATTAATAAAATAACATATATTTTTAAAACATAGGGCCAAACTCCCTGAAGCTACTATAGACATGGATACAAAATTAAGTATTTCCTGACTATATGAAATTATCTCACTTAGGTCATCCTAGGGACTTGTAAACCAAATATTAAAGCTGTCTGATCAGCAGTTTTGAAAGAACAAGCAACTCAACAGTTGACAGAGCTCTGCTGTGTTATGTAGAGAAGAACCTTTTGTGACACATGTACTGATGAAGAAGGTGGATATCTTTGATTAACATTGTAAGTGAGTTCTGTTGAATATAGTTGAGACTGTACATACTCAGAGAAAGCACACTGAAGAGACAAATGTTTGAAACTTAAGAAGTTCAAGGTCATCAAAAGCATTATAAGGAATCGTAACTTTCATTGCACTGTTTACACAGATTGCATAATTGCTATAAATAGCACATGAGGAATCTTACAGCCCAGCTTTACCATAAAAACCCTATCACTTTGACCACTCTTTTAATTGACCACTCTATTTTTTTCCTCAAAAAGTAATTTTATTTTATACTTACCAAGTCAACCATAAATGGAAATTAGAACTTTCTCTATCTTTATCTCTATTGACTATTTTGTGCAATATCTTTTAGATAACATACAGGGCACAATAAATGACAGTTCAGAATATGTCAAAGTTGGGATTCAGGAAAGTTGCCTTTACATGTTTTAATCCTCCAAGATGGTAAGCATTTCACTATGAACTGTCAAAAAAAGTTGAACTTTCTGATAATTCTACACTAAAATTATTTTGGCTTTGATGATTTCCTAATTAATTCAATTATTTAAAATCATATTAATTATTTTTTTCTGGGTGAATTGACAGGGTTTACACAGTACAAGAATTACATACAATGTAAGTCAAATTTTGACCAAAAAAGACAAAAAAATTCCTTAAAAATACACATTTGCATATTTCATCACAATTTGAACAAATCTAAGTTGGGTTATCCCTAGGGACCTGTACACCAAATAACAAAGCTATCTGACCAGCGGTTATGAAGAAGTAGATTTTTTACCAAAAACACCTTTTTTGGCATTAATTTGCCTATTTTCAACAATATCAAAAAATTAAAAAAAATGGTTTCTCAAAATCATATTTTTCATCTACACAACAAATATCAAATCAGTAAGTACAGCAGTTCTCAAGATATTTGAGTGGACGAACGCCTCACAAACGGACATACATACATACATACATACATACATACATACAGACTGACGACGGACGCCGGACGGATACCCATCCCAATAGCTTCTATAGACTATAGTCTATAGTAGCTAAAAAAGTGTTTACATAAAATGTATCTTTCTGAGATAACTGAGCCGAGTTGACTTATGAAAAATATTGCATTAAAGGCCAATTACTTCTAGTAAAATACTGATATGTACTTTAAAAGTAGCTGTAACAACTGGTTTCTGCCCTATTTCTGTTCTTTGTATTAACTACATTTTCTTGTTCTATTGCCAAAAGCAAGTTGAAATGTCTACTATTATCATGTTAACAGTCTATTACCTTTATAGTCAAAATTGTACTACATGTAGTTGACCGATGCATTGTATGAAGTCTGGATCTATATGTAAATATACAGATCATGCTGATAGGCTGACAAGTGGATATTTCAACAAAATTCAGGGAGCTGAGCAAGAAAGTGCAGTTGATAAACTGAACAACAATAGTAGCAAAGTCATGAAAGGACAATATTACTGTCATTTTAAATATTGCAATACAGAAATATGTTACTACTATTAACTTTTACAGTACAAAATTGTTAAATGCAAGTACTACATTATGATTAAAGAATAAAATAATTTTAAAAATATATTTTTCAACTTAGAAGTCGTTCTTTAATGTACCTAAAAGCAATGAATATTTAATGAGGCTCTACTGTGGACAATATGAATGGCAAAATTGAAAGAACAAGTTGGCATAATAAATAGGAAAACGGTACAGTTGGGTAAAATGTTGAAAATGTCATAAATAATGCAATGTATCTCTTGATTTTGTTGACATGAATGAATGACAGTAGTTGAAATTCCTCCGATGAAAAATTTAAATATTGCAAAAAATGTAATGTGGTTTGTAACTTAGACTTTATGACAGAAAGATGTGGTAATCCATTAGAGTGTACTCAATATTACCATTTCTTCTTTCTTAACATGACCATGTCCTCAAAAATATTAAAATTGAAGTACCAAATTTCGACAGGGGTGTAATTATGGTGTGATCAGAACATCCAATGGCTTTGCAATAGACACAATCTGTGGACCTTTTTTATCGAACATACCTGGTTATCTTATAATGAAAATTTATCCGATTACTCTTTGTACTAAGCAACTTTGTAACTTTGCAGTCTATATAACATGTTACACTAATTATCCTAACAGTAACCATCTTTACTATTATTATCTTAAAGGGGAAGGTTACCCAGAGATTGTATGTTCTGCAATAAAAATCTATGAAAAAATGGTGCGACACCTGTCTTTGTTATCAACTTTCACTTACCAATGGCGCGATGTCACCCATTTGAAAACTATAGGTATAGGTAGAAGTGACGTAAGAGCCTAGGACTGCACTGGCACTTATAGGGGTTCCCCGTAGTCTTCAGCCGAGGAAGCCCCACAAGTGTCAGTGCAGTCGTAGGCTCTTACGTCACTTCCACCTATAACTAAAGGTTTTCAAATGGATGCCATCGTGCTATCAGTAAGTGAAAATTAATAACAAAAACAGATTTCACACCAGTTTGTTATAGATTTCTTATTGCTGAATACATAATCACTGGGTAACCTTCCCCTTTAAACGATATCAAAGTAGGTGCATGCAAATCAGTTGCATCGTAACTATAAATCTCACAAAGGTGAGAACTGAATTTCTATGCCTTTCTCTAAATGAATCCTATCATGTATGAAAAGCAATAGTTATGAGCAAAAATCTAAAGTTTAGTTAATAATTATCGGTATACTTAATCATCGTCTCTGAATTAAAATTTCTATTGAAAAATTACATGAGGTGCTATACTGCAGGAAAATTTTTGACAAAAATTATTATGGTGAAGTAAGGAAGCATCTATCTCAATATTCATGCAGATGTACATGCAAAAAGATTTCTTTTTTTTTTGAATTGCTGAATAATATAAAATTGGCCATAGCAATTATTGTTCTAAAGCTTTGTTTTTGAATGACTTGGTTTCTGAACAATCTGATAATGGAATACACAAAAAATTGTAAAATCTGTCCTTTGAAAGACCCACGGTAAGATCAACAGATCACAATATTTAAAATGTGTATCAAATAGAAACTGATCAGTTAAAAAATATTATGTTAAATTCACATATATATAAAGAAATTTAACCATGAAAAACTTATTCAAAAACTTTGAAATTTTTGTTACATGTACTTTGTTGACAAATAAAATTCACTTTATATATTTGAAAATGCCTTTCCTTAAAGTGAAGTGTACATGGAAAACATGAGAACTTTGATTTATGTTTTATCATTAGATGTTGAGTTTCAGCCAAAATAAACATCATGGTAAACAATGTTCAATTGCTACATGTAAAAATCAGGATTAAGGCTGAGTCTGTGGTATGTGTCCTTCATGATAAGAGCGATAATGAACAATAATACATGCAAAAGAAATGAATCACAGTACAAACCAAGCCACCACCGGCACTACTTGGAGAGAGTAGTTGTGTAGTTGTACCAAGTCCGAAAACATTTCTTCCATCATTAAGACATCGAATGGTCGGCAACTGAGCCGAGAATAAAACTGTATCATGTCCGATTTATACTATGTTATTCCTATGCACTGCATGCAGTAGAGTTGCTATCATAAGTACTAATCCATAACGATCGAAATGAACATAGATCACTTCTTGTCGCCATATGTTCTCAACTTCTCAAAGAACAGTGGTTGGTTTGAAATAGTCCCCTACGATGTGGAAAGTGTCGAGGTAGCAAACTCTCAGTTCAAACCTCACTGAAAGGCACGGCCATTACACTGTAAACAAGTCATCGTTGATGACACAGTCCCCACTTGTTAATGGGTAGTACTTTGATTACAGGTCCCCCGAGAGGATAGAGTCCTCTTCATTAGGTCTGTGATAAAAATACTTTTGAATATATTCGCTTGATACATGTCTGAGCTGTAGTTCAGGACATGAAAAAATCGTAATAAAATGGCCACATGGCGGCCTTATTGGATCGTATCACAGAACAAATCTATGTGCATATGTATGACAGACATCCAGCTCTATGGGTTTGCTCAGAATTAGATATACGCATAATTAATGAGGTACAGTATGAAGCATCATAAGGTCTCCCATCATACCATATATGAAGGGTGTACCACTTGTGGTTACTGAGTTATGGACAAACATGTATATTTGAGGTCAAAGGTCATCGAGGTCATGTGACATTTTGTCAAAATAATTGTATTGCTAAGTTATCCCTATATACCAAAAATCAGACCTCTAGCTCTATTGGCTTGCTCAAAATTAGATATGTGCATAATTAATGAGGTACAATATGTGGCATCATAAAGTGTCCCATCATACCATACATGAAGGTAGTAGCACTTGTGGTTACTGAGTTATGGACAAATATGTACATTTGAGGTCAAAGGTCATCGAGGTCATGTGACATTTTGTCAAAATAATTGTATTGCTAAGTTATCCCTATATACCAAAAATCAGACCTCTAGCTCGATTGGCTTGCTCAAAATTAGATATGCGCATAATTAATGAGGTACAATATGTGGCATCATAAAGTGTCCCATCATACCATACACGAAGGTAGTAGCACTTGTGGTTACTGAGTTATGGACAAACATGTATATTTGAGGTCAAAGGTCACCGAGGTCACGTGACATTTTGTCAAAAAAATTGTATTGCTAAGTTATCCCTATATACCAAAAATCAGACCTCCAGCTCTATTGGCTTGCTCAAAATTAGATATGTGCATAATTAATGAGGTACAATATGTGGCGTCATAAGCTGTGCCATCATACCATATATGAAGGGTGTAGCACTTGTGGTTACTGAGTTGTGGACGAATATGTATATTTGAGGTCAAAGGTCACTGAGGTCACGTGACATTTTTGAAAAAAATTGTATTGCTAAGTTATCCCTATATACCAAAAATCAGACCTCTTGCTCTATTGGCTCGCTCAAAATTAGATATGTGCATAATTAATGAGGTACAATATGTGGCGTCATTAGCTGGTCCCATCATACCATATATGAAGGGTGTAGCACTTATGGTTACTGAGTTATGGACAAATATATATATTTGAGGTCAAAGGTCACCAAGGTCACGTGACATTTTGTCAAAATATCTGAGATATCTGCATGAACGGATGGACTCACAGATGGACTCACGGACGGACATGACCCAATCTATAAGCCCCCTGGACTTCATCTGTGGGGACTAAAAACTGTGTCACTGCATCCTTTTTGCAATATGAATACGATGAGAAACTAAATTTTTATTTTTCTTGGCCTTATACATGGGAGTCTATGGACTGCCTTATACATGGGAGTCTATGGACTGCCTTATACATGGGAGTCTATGGAGACTGCCTTATACATGGGAGTCTATGGACTGCCTTATACATGGGAGTCTATGGACTGCCTTATACATGGGAGTCTATGGAGAATGCCTTATACATGGGAGTCTATGGAGGTGAAAACTAAAAAGTCCTCTAACACGGCCAAAATTGATCGCATTGTGAAACAAATCGACGTGCATCTGTATGGGGTAGGGAACTATCCTTGTGCAAAGTTTGAAAGAAATTGACCTGGGCATGTCTGAGATATCTGCGTGAACGGACGGACGGACGGACGGACGGACGCACACACGCACACACGGACGGACATGACCAAACCTATAAGTCCCCCCGGACGGTGTCCGTGGGGACTAATAACGGACATCCACTATCGAAGTTTAACTTACATAAACTCTAAGTGTCTAACACAGGCAACGTCCTTCAAACATTACAGTTGTTCTCCTAAACCTCGTCTGTGTTCCCTTCATCGTCCACTGAGAGAGATAATCGACGATTTCTCCCAAAAACCGTGGCTTAATGGAGTGAATGATACCTGCAGACTCACACATTCAACTGTTCAACACTGGAATTCAAAATGGCAGCCTTGACAAAATTGGCCAATCAAAAGTCTTGTTTTACAACATGTGATGTTGTAAGGTCAAAGTTCGAATACATGATGATCTGTTTGACCTGTGACCTCCTGGCTGCTGCATGCATGCCATAGCCTTTCAAACATTAGTTTTGCGAGAATGGGAAGTATATTACTTTTACGCCAACTTTTATACACTATAATCAGTCAGTGTACCTCTATGGCCTTCCGACATGTATGATTATGCAAGTAACGATCGTGAGTAGTCAGATTTTAAGCCAATTACCCTTCTAAATGTGTTTGCATGTATATTCAACGTAGGACTCACTTTCTGATCGCCACATGACTGAGGGCAATGGCCTTACTTAGTGCACAGTGCTACACGGCAACACAGAAAAACCTTGAACAGGGCCCATGGGCTACATTGCAGCTATTCGGTGGTATGACTTGTAAACCAAACAAAAAAAATTGTAGTTTCTTTTCCAGAAATTCGTCATGGCTTTTTTGAAACTTATCATTTCAAAACAATGTCCAGAGAAATAACCTTCATGCATTGATGTTTTTCAGTACATTTATTTCATAAGGTAATGTTGCATGGTTTGATAAATTTGCGCATTCCACACACTATTTGACCTATAAATTTTTTTTTTCAAAAAATAGTATTTCTCAAATCATTAATCCTTTGACTTTTCTTTTTCTTAAGGATTATGTGGTATTTACAGTACATACATAACTTACCATGTAGATTTTTGTTTATGTATTGAGTGATTATGATATTTGGTATCCTGTTGTTTTCATCATTGGACGACTGTGTTAAATTCTGCCTGAAAATATTCTTTATGACTTGTTTATCAAATTCGTCACAAAGATAATGCTTATATTGTAAGTTTTGATTTAACTGTGGTCATCAACAATGTTTGTTGGCCAACATACAATTTGACATGGCATCCTTCTTTGAGCTGCAAGCAGTCTTCAGAATGATCCCTTTATACAAATGTAAACGAAGTACATTAGGGAGGGCAGATCGTCCATGTAGCCGACACGAACACGAAGTGTCTGTTACCGGCTACCAAAAACTATGAAAAATAGTAAAGAATGAGCTACAAAATCACTATCAGTTTTAAGTTGCAGGTAGAATAAGTCTGTGCCTTTGTAAAAAATACTATAAAAATAGTAGAAAGTGAAGAACCAGCTGAAAGTTAGTTGAGGAGACCTTAACCGTATATCATTTGCATCTCATTGTCGGCTACATGGACTGTGTGCCTTAGGGAGAGCTGAATTTGGTCTGCACAGAGCTGACAGTTGTCTGCATTGACTTAGTAGACAGCTCAAATTATCACAGTTTTGTCTGCTGCCAACAAACTACAGCTCAAGACAACCAAAACAGATCTGCAGTTGAGCTGCACAGAGCTGTGGCAGACTGAAATCAGAGCTGGGGCAGATCAATACAGATCTGAAGGTTTGGTAAGGGCTATGGGAAGTAGATTGCACTGTTGCTTTCACTTTAAATTGTGGACCTTTAGGCTTTGCTCACACAGAAAATATTGACAACCAAACTGCTAGTAAAGCTAACTAAGCACTTAGATGAAGAAAACGTTTTGGTGATGGTTCTTATCTACAGGAAAGTAATGAGAGTAGCCCTGATGGCCATTAGACAGCCCACTGGTCGCTTGGTGGTGCTGTTTTGTCTGAATAAACACGAGTAGTTTCTGCCAGACCAAGGTTTATGTGTTCACTCCACTCGCACTGTAAATTGCATGCATAGATTTTTTACTGAATTCATTTATTTTTATACCATGACAGGAATAAGCCAACAGACTTGGAGCAAGTCAAGATGGCCGTATGCATTGCAATGAAAACCCTCTCACCAGTGAGGGCACACTTGTCCTAACCAGTGTTGGCATACATGTTCAATTGGCATGTGATGTAAATTCTTTCATGTCAAATGCACAATGCATAAAATATGACAAAAGCTTTACACTGTACACAGAAAAAGCTTTACACTGTACACAGCAGTCAGCAGAACCATGCTATGGCATGAGACTGTTCGTCACCCAACTAATCGAAGTTGAAAAATGCCATAAAAAATGACTGAAAAACCTAATCCACCTACAAGAAACTTGATAAATAACAATGGTACACTATCTAATAGACTAACAATAAATCTACTTAGCTGTATATTCTGAGTACCTGACGAAAACGGTAGACGATCAGACATCCCTGTGCTGTATGTCATGCTGCCACCATGCCACACACTGATAAGTCGCACGAAACTGAACGATGCCGTTCTTCAAGGCAAAACTTGATGACGTTTTGCAGTTAATTTTGCGACAGTCCGATTTACCGTAAAACGAAGTTTGGTAACGCACGTACCAAGAAAAAGTGACACACATTATTTCACCATTCTCTCAAATGTTCGCCTAACTAGTGAAAAATAAACAGCTGCACGTTAGTTTTCTTTGTGTTCTAAACCGTAAACTGTGATTGGGGTGGCGTATTTCGAGGTCTATATAGGCTACAATAGGAGAAGGCTGAAAATGCATTTCATACCCTGGTATATCTAAAACCTTCTCACTCGCGTACATGAGACAATTCGAACGAACGCGCACGCGTCCATAGTTACACCTGAAGACGACACGTACACTTCAGATCTTCGTCGAACGAACGCGCGCGCGTCCATAGTTACACCTAAAGATGAAACATACACTTCAGATGGTCGTGAGGGGTAAATGCCATCTCTTCCTTTTCATCGTTCCAGGACGCCAGGTTCCAGGTTGAACCAATGAGTGGTAGAAGATTGACATCATATGGTAGAAGCGTTCTGCAAGCCGTGTTTAGCTGCGCTTGGCCTCAAAACACGGCCTATTTCTTCAAGACGGTGCAAGTAACACGTTCATCAGCATGATTTTTGAGGAGATTGTTAAATTTGCAATCCAACTAGGTATATGGGAGTGTAGTTTTGAACGTTTTGTGTGAGCGCACGGCCAGTTGACAAATCGGGTGGTGCATTTTTTGAGTGATTCTGTTGCACACCTTGTGAGTATTTAGGGACAACATCAAAAGTTCAATATAATAAATCTAACTTATTTTTGCTTAAGTTTGGCCTCAGACCCCCCATCCCCCATCCCCCCTCTAACTTAACTGACCTAAAATTGAAAAACATTGTGGGCTCATACCCTGTACTAATTCTTTCAAACGACGTACCAATGTACCATTGAATTAAAAAAAAAATTGATAACCATTATAAAGTAACAAGAATACCGGTGACTAGATCAGTGTTAGCGTACAAAAAGCAGCCTTGAAATCGTTAACTTTGCCAAAAAGACGTTAAATCGTTTTTGACATCACAGAAATTAATTTGGCCAACCCCCCCCCCCCCCCATCACTATAAGAAACGTCCATGAATATCAATCAGCGCCATCTTGCTACTTATAAATGTTAATGAGTAGATGATGTCATTTTGCCGCAGCACCCTCTGGAGAACGGGCTTCTGTTCAGGCAAGCTGCCACGTTGACAAACGTTAGCTTTGCGTGGAGTCAAGATTGTGAGCATGCGCAGATGTTGTTTCTTTGCCTCGATGAGATTTCCAAGCGTTCCTCCTGCGAAAACCGCTTCAAAATCGCCCAATTTGACGGTAAGCCGTGATTTTTTTCGATCAACGTTTTTTGGGAAGAAATTTTTGAATTTCTGAAGCTAAATTTGGGGTATTTGATCGAGCTGTGGTCGAGTGTACTGAATTTTTAGGTGGAAAGCAACACTTTTCCATGATGGGGTACGTCTAAACTATCGTTCTGGTCTAGTTTGGTGTCCGAACTCGGTCGGTTTATTTACTAACTCGTTCAATATGCATAACATACTTTCCAATTTCTTACATTTCCGGTACTGTAGAATCCGAGAAAAAGCATGGAGATACACGACCATGCCAGTAAGCTTGAACTACTCTGTCGTGTGTGTGGCAAGCACGCTGGAACAACAAAGGCTGGCGTATATGCAGTCGAGTTGTTGAAGTTATATAACATCGATGCAAGCACTGATAACAATGAGGTATGTATTTTTTTTCATTTATGTTGTGAAAAATAATTTGTAGATATTTGAGATGACAATAGTTGAAAGTGCTGAACGATGGATTTATCTTATCGATCATGGTACCAAATATTTAGCATTGCATTGATTAAACAACGACAGTAACATGTTTCCAAATACTAAACATTGATTAAACAACAATAACAATATTAATATTAATATTAATAATAGAATAATTCTGATGAGTTGATATTTACATTTATCTTGTGATTGACTTTGAATTCATTAGATTGTTTTCCTAATCTGCATATCTGCCCTATCTGGTGGAATGTTGCACAGTTGAATACATCCTATTTCCTTGTGTATTTGCAGATTCATCCCACAAGACTCTGCAAAGCGTGTACTTCACGTTTACAAAGATGTAGAAATCTACTAACTTCAAACCCATGCCTGTGGAGGTATTAACATTTCGACCACACTCGAATGAAAATTGCTCTGTCTGTATGGCTTGCCAGTCCATTCAACCAACCTCACCAGACATAAAAGTGGGACGGCCTCCAAAACGAAAACGTGGTGGTTTCTCAGGAGGACAAGGGACAGGACAGAGACAGACTGTACAACAGACACTTCAAAGGGAACAGGACAGGAGTGTTGAAGAGCTGCCTTCAACTAGTTCTGATGTAACCATACAGAGAGGTAGTGGAGGTTCTGAGCCAACTGTTGAAAGTGTCAGGAGAAAACTGTTAATGATTGAAAGTGTGGAGGAGAGCAATGATGATGATGTTAGAGTGAGCACAGAAATCTCAAGTATTCCTATAGAAAGATTTGTAGAGAGAGACATTGCAGAACATTTTGTTTGTTGTATTTGCCAGGGGGTCCCTACTTCTCCGTCCATGTCATCATGTGATCACATATTTTGTACAGGTTGTATAGACCAGTGGTTGAAAAATTCTAGTGCCTGCCCTAGCTGTAGAGAAGTCGTTGAAAGCACTGATCTTGATAAGTTGACGGGAAATACTCTGAATGTATATGACAGCCTTAGGCTTCAATGTGTTTTCCATGATCTTGGTTGCTCCACCACTTGTTCTCTATCAGACCATAAAGAGCATGAGAAAAATTGTGCATTTAAAGGAAAGGGCAAGAGATCAACTTATGGAAAGAAAAGGGTGAAACAGCCTTTGAGGACAGCTGATAAACAGTATTGTAAGCAGAAAAGGCTAAAACCATGTTATGACTTTTTGAATGAATTTTGTGCAGCAAATGTTGAATCAAAGGAAGATGTTTTATTCTTTTTATTGCGGTCACATCTGTTTGATTCCAGTGACAGAGAACGTGCCAAGTTAATTGATGATATTTGGTCCAACATGCAAAGTACAATGAATGTTCATGAATGTCTCACATACAGGGTAGATAATCTCCAAACAAAAAATCAGTATAAAGCTCAGTATGATAAGTTGAAAGACAAGACTATAGGTGTACTGCTGCCACCTAGTCAGTTAGATGAGTGTGAAAAGAGATACATGCCTGGTACTACCAGGTATGCCATAGTTGGGGAAGACCATCATGAGCATATTTATACAACCCAGTTAAATTCCAAAGAACAGGTGAAGCACAAACTGCTACATCTGTTGAACCTTTACAGATTGGCAATGAATTCTCACTTTTAGTAGAGAAGTCCTGGACCAAACCTGACAGGTGTAAGATTTTTTTACCCTGATGCAGTAGCTAAAACATTGGAAGAAATTGAATCGGAAATCAAAAGTAATCTTGCAGAACTTGGTGTCAGCAGCACAGATATTGTCTTGCGAACTTTTGCCAAGGATGGCTCAGATGGGATGGGAGATGTGGCCATTTATAGGGGCAAAGGGGAAAGAGCACTGCCAGGTAATGCGTTTCGAGCTGCATTTGCAATCATAAAATGTGAAGCAGAAATTAATGATAAATTAGTAACTGTATATGAGCATAAAAATCCTAACTCTGTAAGATGTAATAGACCATTGATAGAGGCAATAGCTGAAGAAAATTGTAAATCATCACTCATTCATTGTTTATTACCGACTGAAGCTGAAAGAGAAAAATGAAAAACAAAGTCATGAAAATTGATTGCGGAGATTATTGGCGAAACCATTTTCTTGTATTCATGACATCTATGGTAGACGAAAAGTTAGACAGAAGTGCAGGGGGGTTACAAGGTGCAGGATCTAATTACCCCTGTACTTTGTGTGATTGTAAGCGTGAAGATGCCATTGCCAAGTTAGGGTCATTTTCAATAAACAGAAATCGCAGAGAAATTGCCATAATAGCAGAAACTGTCAGGTTAAACGTCCCAATGCATTCATTGACAAATAATGTATTAAATGATATGGCACGAGGCGTTAAGGCTGACCCAGTGCTTCTTTCTGAGCCCACAGAAAGGGGTCTAGATGCTACTCATGCAAATATAAATTTGGCTTCTTTCTTTAAGAAAGTATTGGTTAGGGAAGTTGCCCAGGTTACACTATGGGAAAAAACATCCGAGGTAAAATCCTTGCTTGACATGGCAGAAAGAAAATTAGATGACCATCTGAAGGCTACCATTGGTATTAATCCCAGTCTCATGTTACCTGGAAATTATGCCAGAGCATTTTTTGATGAAAAAAATGAATCTGCCTTACTTTCTTTAATACCAGATTCTTCTAGACAAAGAGTTTTATTCTGCTGTTTTGTCAAAGTTTCGATATGTATGAAAAGTGTATAATGCCAAATCACCAAAAATAGATTGCAAAGATGAAATTGGTAGTGTGAAATTGGCAGGTGTAGAAATGGGGAAACTGCTCATTGAGCATTTTGAATATGCAAAATGGCCAAACTACCTGCATAAAGTTATAGAGCACACTGTCACACAAGAACTCATTTAGCGAGAAGATGGCCCGGGCACTATCGGTGGTGTCTCTGGTGAAGGAAATGAAGCTGGCAACAAATTGTTTCGCCAGTTTCGCAAACACCATTCACGGAAAGGTACAGTAATTGATGGGCTACGAGATACTCTGTGGCTGCATTGGCTGTATAGTAGTCCTAAATTACAACGAAATGCTGAAGTGGCACACAGAAAAAATAAATGTTCTAACTGTGGCGGTTTAGGGCATAACTACTTAACATGTTCCAGTCATTCTTGAAAACATTGTAAGTAAAGACACCTCAGTCAGCTCTGTCAACAAAATATATTATAAACTTTTAAGTAACGATACAAAGTTAAACGCCATATGTACATGTAAATAGTGTCTCAGTTTTTACTTTTGCAAATAAAATGACTTTAGATTCTAGTTCTTCCTGGTACGCTTTCTGCTTGTACTTTTCTTTCCTGCATCTTTGCAATCACTGCACACATATTTGCCCCGGGGTATCACTTGTAGCTGTACACAGAATTGATGCAACCACCTCTTGCACCGCCCCTCACATTGAATCCAGGCAATTGGGCTAATTTCTGGACTGTTGATTATTGTGCACTTTTCATTCAAGTCACATGGTGCTGGACACATACCTTTGGTTGTGAATACAAATATGTTTTTTTTGTTCCCCCATACTCAATATACATGTGCTGTCTAAGCAGTGAAGGGTGGGCCCTGCACTTGCAAAATTACTTGGTGCCTTGTAAAAGTCAATTGTTTTTTTTTCAGGGGATCCAGAACAAACATGGAAGAGGATGGTTGTGGAATGGGGCCAGGTTCTTGCATCAATTCTGTCTCTTGGCTGTAGCCCCCATATACCATTATTTTGTCCTCAAATGCAATTGCCCCATGCAAATTAGACAAGTAGTGAGGAATGGTCTCTGGTAAATGTACAGATCTCAGAGTACAATTGTGTCTGGAATCTACACTGAACAGTGTAGCTACATTAACTGAGTGTCTCTTGTAAGGGCGCCCTTCCCTGAAACTACCCCACCTACATAACAAATTGCAGCTGCAGTCGGTATATAAGTGGCTCAATGGAAACCACGTGGCTCTAAAGCTGGGGCATCCACTGTTTCCCAAGTGAGGCTATCTGTATGTAAAAGATAAAAACTTCCATCGATGTTGTCCTGAGTAAAGCTTGGTATTCTAGAGAATCTATGTGGCATTTCAACCCCCCCGAATAAAATTGCAGAGTTCTCTCCTGGTATTTTTGTCAAAGTACAGCCACAGCGTTGGATGGTATTTTCCCATTTTGATGGAGTTCTCCAGGAATATGGACACTGTGGTCGTAATGGTCTTTATATATACAGTAGGTTGCTGAATTTCCCCTTATGTTGATTGTCACTGTCTCGTTTGTACAGAACAGTGATGTCAGATTGTAGCCACCCCATACCGGTACTTGTGTCTTCACCTGATGAGAGATCCACCATTTCTCCGCCATGAGGGGGTGACATGGTTGCACCTTTTCCAGTCAGCCTTTGTACACTGGTCAAGTCAGCATCATTGTCATCGACCAAAAATTCCAGCCTGTACAGCTCTTTTGACAATGGCCAAACACTTTCTTCCGTCCATCGACCACCTCCTATAGTGTATATTGACACCATACCATCTCCTGAAAATATTACAGAAATTATTCAAAACTTGTCTGATTGATTGATTTTCAGCTAAAATGTAAGGGAAGTTAATACTACATATAAACAGCAAAACATGAATGTAGCGATGAGAAAAAACAGACCATGTACTAGATAGTACTTTTATAATCTTGGACTAAATTGGAAGAAGTTAAACATCACATTTAAAGTACAACTTCAAATCTCACATTTCAAGTACAAGTTGCATGCCATGTCCAGTGTTTTGAAAATGCAGAAAATAGAAATAACATCTGTCAGAAAAATAATAATGATAATTTATTCAGTATTTTAGGCCACCGGCCTTTCATACAATAGGTTGAAAAATAGATATACAGACAAGAATGGTGGGGCTTCATGTGAAAGAACTACTATTGAAATTGTACAGAGATAAACGTGAAGAAAGTCAAGTTTTCTCTAAAAGGCTACCCCTTAGTTTGAAACTATAATAAATAAACTTTGCCAGGTTTAATATGGTATGAGTATTTTCCGAGCTTAAAAGGCTAGAGTATTTCGTCAGTGATGGTTGATCATAAAAGAATGGTGAGAGGAATCTTTTCCTTAATTCCTTGTAAACTGGACAAATTAAACAGAAATGAAATTCTGTTTCAACTTGTTGCAAATCACACAACTGACATAATCTGTTTTCTCTTGGCAAACCTTCAAAACGTCCACTCTCTATTAGTAGGTTATGATTCGAAATTCTAAATTTACACAGATATAATCTAAATATCTCGATATTTATACATCTCAATACTTTTCATATGACAAATTATTTTTAAATAAACGATATGAATCCATCTTTGTGGATTTGGCTAATTCACTATGCCATAACTGTTGCCCAATATCAAGACATCTTTGTTTAAAAGTGGAAATAAAAAGATATTCATTGCCCACAGCATGCGTCTCCCATGCAATGCCAAAACCATAACTAAATAAAAGGTCCTTGACCTTTTTAGCCCAACAATGGTAGCCTTTGTCAGCCATTTCACGTTGGTAATCATAACATTGTTTGATATATCTATCATTATGGCATTGAATTAACTTTAACCAGTATTTAACAATACGTGGCAATGGGAGACGAAGTGTTTTCAAAGGTTGTCTTCCAAGTTCGCCCAGGACAGCTATATTGCTTGCCCTTGGACTGACCTTAAGCATGTATTTACAGAATTCTGTCAGGATTTTTTTCAACGTCTTTGCCTTCATAAAAACCCCCATATTTCACAACCGTACATGGCTATGGGTAAAATTTTACAATCAAATATGCGTAAAGCAATATCTATATCTATGTTCTTAAATTGACTAAGACATCTTTTGACACTATACATAGCCTTTCTTCCTTGTTTAGCCAGGATTTCTTGTGTCTTTGTCCAGATTCCTGAACAAGACAAATTAAATACGGTACTGACTGAATTTGTGCCCCATTCAATTTCCAACTTTTGGAAGATTTTAGCCTTCCCCATTTCCTAAAAACCACAATTTTCGTCTAGACACATTGACGTTAAGTTTCCAACTTCTACAATAAATACATAATTTGTCAAGCTGTCTTTGAAGTCCAATTACGGAGTTACTTACAATAGTTAGATCATCAGCGAAGCAAAGATACAAGAGCTTCAAAATTCCTCCATATACACCATTAAAGATGCCACTTGTAAGGGTTTCACCGAGATCATCGATAAAAAGATTAAATAATAAAGGGGACAATACAGATCCTTGCTGAACGCCATAGGTACATTGAAAAAAATCTGTGATCCCATGCGGTGTTCGTACACAGGATTTCACTGTTTTGTACATAGATTTTAACACTATTAGCATTTTACTTTTCATTTTACGTTTCAGTAACTTATAAAACAAGGAATTGCGGTCTACCCTATCGAATGCTTTCTCGAAGTCTATGAATGCACAATAGAAACGTGATTTATGTTTTGAAAGATACTTCCATATTGTAGTGTCTAAAATATAAATATTGTCAATGGTGCTGCGATTCTTCCTAAATCCAGCCTGAGCTTCAGACATTGGAGAATAAAGTTCAACAAAATCATTAAAACGTTGAAACATTACATTGCAAAATACCTTACCAATAACAGGAAGAAGTGTGATTCCTCGATAATTACATACAGAGTCGTAAGTCCCTTTCTTAAAAAGAGGGACAATCATACCTTTAACCCACTCTTCTGGGAAAATACCAGAATTAAGGATACCATTGAAAAATTTCATCAAAATAAGTCTAAAATCTTGGCTAGAATACTTAAAAAATTCAGCAGGAATACCATCATCCCCTGTAGCTTTACCTAATTTCAGCTTGATAATGGCAGAATCAATTTCTTCTAGGGTGATTTCACTATCCAAAACACTAATATCAATATCTGTGGTTTCATCATCCATATTTACAGAATTATGTAATGAAAATGCATCATTTACAAAATCATCGACTTCCGTATAAAAGTCTTGGAAGTCGTCATGTAAATTGCCAGGAGTATTAAAAAGAGCAGAAAAGTAATCTATCCATTCTTTGGCAGTAATTGTATCGGGGGGACCCGGGGTATAGGGTCTTAACATAGACCAGAAACGCTTAGAATTGGGGTCCATGGCAGCTTCAGCGAAACGTCTTTGTTTCAATATATCGTAGTTCTTCTTCTTTTGTTTTAACAAGTTGTGATAATTATGTTGTGTGGTTTTATAAACATTAAATGAAAAAGGAGTGGGGCTGGATTATGGATTTTAAGTGCATTCTTAACCTTGAGTTTAAATTCACGGCATTCATCATCCCACCAATTATTCCCTTTACCACCTCGTCTACCGTATCACCTGTTTTCATACATGAAAGTGAATTCCAAATTGTATCTCTCAGACAGATAGCAGCATTTTCTATCTCCCCAACTGAAATAAGCCTATTGATTCCGGTCACATTGGGGTTTGAAGAAGCGTTGTTCCAAAAATTATTAACAACATTGAGCAACTTATTATCCCATTTACAAATAAATCTTACCGTATTATTAACATTACTGCCATCAGACTTAACTGGGTTTGTTCTGACATGTTCAGACAAATCTAATTTAAATATCAATGGTTGGTGGTCAGATTCAACTCTTACATCAATATACATATCTGTTAAAAGGTGAAGATCATGACAATATAACAAAAGGTAATCGATCACACTGCCGCCACTTTTGTGAGAAATGTGTACTCGCCACTTCCGTGATTCTTAAAAAATCTCCCATTAACAATTTTAAAATTGTGCTGTTACAAAAATCAGCAAGAGTTTGCCATAATCATTTACCGTTGAATCTCTCGACTCACGAACTGGCAAAGGTTGATTTACATCACAAACATCAATTGGCAAAAATCTCGAATCAAATTCTATGGTATCAGATACGCAGCCAGTGCGGGCATTGAAATCCCCGCATATAATTACAGGAGATCCTTCGTGAATGGTTGAATATGTTGCTAGTTCATTTTCTAACGCTTGAAACATTTCTGGATTTGCATATTGTGACGAGCCTTCTGGTGAAAAGTACACAACACACATTAACAACGAATTAATTTGAAAGTTATCCTTTAGAAACAGCTTAACCCACAGAAAATTCTCAGACACACTTGGCAGCTGTTGAAAACTATTACAAATGGTGTTCTTTACAAAAACAGAAATACCCCCTGAAAATCTCCCCATCTGCATGATCTTTTTCTAGCAAGGTTGATAGAAATGTAGTTAGGAATGACAAATTGATCTGAAGTGCGGGCCCACGTTTCCGTCAAACAAATCACATCAAAGTCCGACTTTGTTAAATATGACATGAAATCAGAGTCTAAAAATTAAGATTTTAAACCATTAATGTTCCAGCAGATAAACTTGGTGTCTCTTTGAATCACTAATGTGTCTTTCACATCACGTTGGGAGTGTAGGCGGGCATTACGCGTGTCTGCATCATGTTGAGTAGTATGGCTTCGGCCGGACCCCTAGGAATCGCGACGATTTCTGTGAAAAGCGCGGATGTCATTCAACGACTCGTCGAATGTATATAGAGTTCCATCAATCTTTAACTTGTCATAATTCAAAAAGGCGCGTTTTCCATCTTCTCTGGCTTTCTGTAGAAACGGTCCAAGCTTTCTTCTAGCCTCGCTTACCTTCGGTGCAAAATCTTCGGAAACCCTAAAGTTTGTGTTCCTCAGACTCCCTCGTGCTTGCTGCCAGACTTGTTCCCGTTGCTTATAGCGTAATTATAGGCTGTGGATGAGTTTTCACGTTAGATAGACGATGAACCCGATCAAATTCGAAGCTATTTCCATCTAGGTCTAATTTCTCTGATATAAATGCTTTCACTTTGTTTTCGGATTCGTCCCAAGTTTCATTAGAAGACTGTTCAATGTTGTGAAATAAAAGATTGTCCCGTTTCATCCTACCTTTTATATCGTCGAAATCTAGTGACATTGAATTTAAACTGTCCTTTAAATATTTGTTCTCTTCCGCCAGTCGAGCAGTTTCCTTGTAGTTTTCTTTTAACTCATTCCGCAAACGAGTTACTTCATCCTTCAACTCGTCGACTCTTTCATGAACGTCGTGAACGGAAGAATCAATTTGTCTTTTCAGGTCGACTTTGAGTTCACGAATTTCGCGTATAACATCAGCTAAACTGGCGTCATTAGTTACTTCTTGTTCACTCGCTGCAGGATTCGAATTCGATCTAAGTTCTCTCTGGGTAGTACATTCTGAAAGTTTTATCTGCTTTGTCGTTTTTGGAGGACCTGGGTTCAGTTCAATATCGCCACCCATGGTCAACAGGAGCGGTACGAATGCGGTGTTACCTTGCAGACCTCCAGATACAACGGCACTGGTAACCAGACGCTGGTCAAAAACAACGAAATGTTCGTATTCCATGTGATTATTGGTATCTTCATAGGAAGAAAAGTTCGCAAGCTTATCTATTTCTCTTCTGGGTATCAAAAATCCAGCCAACAACGTCAGTTCAATAATGAATAGTGTTGCTGTAGTTCTACATAGAAAGTCAAGTACAGGTGGCCACCGTGCATACCTTGTCCGTTGAGACACGTCACCACTATGACATTCGACGCACTTCCAAGAAATTGGCTGCGAAAACACACCAATGCGTCCTCTCCAAAGTTGTAAACTAATACCCATCGTGTCAGTTCGGTAGTACGCTTGGTTTTAGCTCAAACTTGCTAGAAAACTTGACGTTCTGACGAGTTACTTTGTTCAAAGTATAGGAGCAATCAGAATACGCTGCTGTCACGTCCACTCCAATATGGCGCCTCAGAAAAATAAAAGCTCTGGAATTCAGAAAAGCCTTCATTACATTGAACGCATGAAAATGTATGCATGTAATTTATGAAAACACTATAACGTAAGTCTTTGTTTGTTTGTTCAAGTTCGATAACAGATCCTTTGTTCAGGGAATGCATAGAAAATGAACAGAAGTTGTTAAATGTCTTTCAGTCTACTTAATAGTAGTCTTTCTTTTGTCTAAACAACTAACTCACTCACCATTATCTCTGCTTGTACTCATGTGTCCTTCTGCAGGATAATATTGCACTTCAAAAAATACCGCAATTATACGGTGTTGCTCAAATTGATCAGAATTGGTACATACCAAAGATCAACAATAAGTGTTATTTCTATCTGTTCAGTGCAGGAAAATTATGCATTGATTTTATGACAATTTCTGCACAGTACAACCAGAAAAACAACAAGAAATACAACCAGAAAAACAACAAGAAATATTTAAACCAGAAAATTAAGAATGACAAAAGTAAATAAGGTCTGAAACTTTAGGTACTGAAGGTCAACTTTAGCAACATGCATAGCAGTGAATCTTTCTACCATGGATGTACAAAAATGGACATCCACATGGTTTCAGCACAGTCCCTCTATCCACCGGTCTGGAAACATGGCTGGTTTCTTTGTGACACTCCGTGATATGAACAAACACACGATTCACACCTTAAACAAAGGACACTGACAATGTTCAACTGGCCGCTATATCGATGTCCTATGATATCCTATGACAGCCGCAATGTGATCGTTCAAAAACATGATGTTTGTGGGTTGTTATTTTCAGAATATCACAAAACATTACAACTTGTTCACTTTAGAAACACTAAACAATTTATTTTTCATTAAATGGGTAAAGTTGCCCCTCTAGATAAAGCTTGAAAGGGACCACACATTATGGTTGCATTATGATCACGATCGAAAAACAAAATGGCCACGCACTGTTCGCAAGTGTCATGGACTATTGCCCGAAATCAAGAAGACAGGCAAAATCAGCTGAATATTAACATCGACAGCTGAGTAGTTCATTACCAAACTTGTTATTGTGTTGACATGATAGCATTTTGTAAAAGGTATTTACTATGCCTGAGCGCGAGCCTACGTATCGAGAGTTTGCCATATTGACGCTACATGGGAAAATATGCGAATAAAATCTACGTGCATTTCTGCAGTTGTCGTTCCTATTCTGCTCAGTTAACAGACATAATGTCACAGAATATTACACAGAAAACTATTTAGATCATATTTGGAGGCACTGACTACTAGCATTGCAAGAATAATTGAACGACAAATTTTCCGGTGTGTTTCCAGCCGTGCCTGAGCGAGCGTACGTATCGAGAGTTCGCCATATTGACGCTGCATGGGAAAATATGCGAATAAAATCTACGTGCATTTCTGCAGTTGTCGTTCCAATTCTGCTCAGTTAACAGACATAATTTCACAGAATATTACACAGAAAACATATTTAGATCATATTTGGAGGCACTGACTACTAGCATTGCAAGAGAAATGGACGACAAATTTTCCGGTGTGTTTCCAGCCGTGCCTGAGCGAGCGTACGTATCGAGAGTTCGCCATATCACGCTGCGTGGGAAAATGTGCGACCACAACTAAAATCTACATGCATTTCTGCAGTTGTCTTTCCTATTCTGTTCAGTTAACAGACATGATTTCACAGAATATTACACAGAAAACATATTTAGATCATATTTGGAGACACTGACTACTAGCATTGCAAGAGAAAGGGACCACAAATTTTCCGGTGTGATTCCAGCCGTTGCTTGTGCTACGTACGTCAACACACTCGCAGCAGTCAACCCCAGAATTTATCGCACACAATCATCATTTACGATGGGATAAGGATCACGAAAAACACACACCGGTTTCAGGATATGATTTCTGTATTCGTGTCGTAGATAGACGCAGAGAACACTTAATAGAGCCAAAAACAGCGAAAATTCGAGAAAAGCGTACACACAATCGGGGACTGTGGCATGCAGGACAAACCCAAGCTACGCATTATCACGTGACTGGTCCTCGTATCGCGGTTCGGCTGTGCGGTCTAGGTGATTGACACCTTTTACAATAGGCGTTTCCAGACCGGTGGATAGAGGGACTGTGTTTCAGCAGATCTGTTAATATGTCACAGTTCATAAACAATGACAGGAAATGACAAATTAGCTGTTTCAGTTACTGCTATCACTCCCAAACATAATAGGTACCTGCATACAAATACGTTAAAGGTCAAAATCCTCTTATTCAGATGTGTGGGCCGATTCAGTTCACTGCCACCACTCCTGCACACTTGCAGTATTCCCTTTTTCTTACCTCATTTGCACATTTTTCACACTGATGTGTTAATTTGAACAAATTCACATCTCAACCCCTACATCTACCTGTACACCAAATACTGAGATGGTAGCTTTGGCGGTATGGGAGCCTTTGTGTGTGACGGACATACATCCGCACATACCCACAAATATACAGACACAGACGCCACTCATACTCAGACTCATCATATAAGCTCTTTTTGGTATATATAAAACCAAATATGAGCTAAAAATCGTTTTCGGGTCATTTTCCTTTGATCTCCGGTGCCTTCAATAACCGGGATAAAACGATACGCAGAGAGGTCAGTCATAGCTTTACACCAGAAAATCCAATGCGATCGCGATGTACAAGGTTTGAAGTTGGCGCTCGGAACTTGCTTTCTCATGCAAATGATGAATCTAAATAGGCAGGAATTCAATTTTCATGTATGGCCGCTGCAGCAAGCTTGGTACGCACGCGACGGTCTACAAAAGGAATATGCTAAAGACGTTCTATTGTTTACGTCCAGGCCACCGAACTTTAAATCTGACGTCATAGTAACTTTTGCGCAAGCGCGAAGCCGCTATCTTGGATTTTTACATTTCGCTGGTATGCAATGCAAACTTCTCATAGTGATTATGTTTCAGCGGTTTTAGACGTTAGGAGAAATTAATCGCATCTTTTCCGGGGTTGGTTAGGAGGTAAAGGTAGGCAGGGAAAGGTTTTTTCCCGATAGAGCAGAATTTCGGCCAAAAGACCGTTTTTTCGTTGTGGTCCGGATGCGGACCGCAGAGTCGCCGGTTGTCCATAGACTGGTACTGTTGGGCTGTGGTGCAGGCCGGGAACACACAGACCTGTAGTACGCAGGGCCAGGCTACACAGTGACGTTGCCACATTTGCTGGATTGAACATTTTGACAGTCAATCAAAATATACAAAAATCCACTCACTTTCAACGCATCCTCGATCCAACAGGATGAGAACGAGAAAGAGCCGCAAAGAAATAATTGAAGAGTAGATCATCGCAGTTACATCCCCCGTATCCGACAGTTATCCGATCTTGTCTTGCGCATATGGCCGACGGGATCTCGAAAATGGTGAGAAGTGCGTGAGATTTGCACTCGGGACGCTCGCGCTCGTACGAGCGCGAGCGTCCCGAGAATCGATAGTATCGGCAACTTTTGAGAATATTTTCACTATTTTTGTCGCACGTCGCGAACTATTCACATGAATAAGCATAGTGAATCATGAAGAATCACCTACTAAGTGACCCCAGTACGTAACGTGTATCAATATTCCTCGTGATAAAGAATGTTGACGAAGTGAATTTCTTCACCTGTTCACGGACAGAAATTCAACGTAATCGACTTTGTACGCATGCGCAAGAAAAGTACCTGGGCCCTGGATCCATGGAGGGCACAGTTCAACTCTGTTAAAATGGCGTCCACACCACAGCGCAAGCGACCAGTGGGTCGACCGAAAAAAAGCGAGTCAGCAGCAAAGCGGAGTAGGATGAGGAGGAATGTTGGAAAAATTAACATTTATGAAGAAATAGAACGTTGGAAGCAGGTCAAAGAAGACGCAGAGTTGTCATCCCACGCCGAAGTAGCACGTTTATTACTTGATCGGTAAGTTAGTTTGAACATCCAATGTTTGAATCATATGAGCCTGCGGGCTGCAAGTGCAATGCATGTGTGTCGTGCTTCGTACGCGTATCGTGTTCAACTTTCAGTATAACGTCAGCCGGACATCGGGAACGTGATTTTGGCGAGATATCTCTTTTCAGAAATTAGAAGAACTACCAAGTATCAGTGCCAACTTCATTACGCTGTACACGGCATGCAGCATGTGTAAACATTGCTGCGGTTCCGTAGCCCTACCACTCCCTTTGCTGGTTGTGTTGGGGGCCCCACTCCCCCAACACAACCAGCAAAGGGAGTGGTAGGGCTACGGAACCGCAGCAAGTGTAAACATTGTGTGATCCGCGTTCAGTTGCAACTTTCTGTGTTGTTTGTAGTTGTACTTACACAGACCCACACTGCAGTTAAGATTTCGAACGCTGAACGTTGACGCAACCAGACCTGCAGCAATTTTATCACCAACTGAGGATGGCCATTTGAATTGCATTTAATGTTTCGTCTGGCAAGTTTGTAAACAATTGTTTACAGTCTCGTTCGTTTGCTTTTCCACTCCTGACACCATTATCATGAAGGAAGTACCTCCGTGTGCCTCCTGTACATTGATACCTACCGGCACGGTGTTATTTTTATGTTGAACAAAATATTTCAGGATAAGGGTCGAGTTTATACCTCCTGTTCGATGTAGGAAACGACATTTAAAATGACACCTTTTTTGGAAACAACTTTGAGAAAAAAGTTACTAAGTAATGTTGGAAACAGCCTTAGTACCAGTAGAGAAAAGAGATAATTCATTATCTGTCTTTAATCCTTGGATAAACAGTGATTCTTTGAGTTTGTACATAAGGTGGGTTTACACGTGTATTTTTTTAAACCTGAGGGAATCTGATTAGTCGCTCTGTAAATATTCCTTATCAGCGATAATATCATACACAAAACGCAAACAATCCAAATATGAACAATGTGTGGAGTTGCTTTCCCTTTACTACCAGTTGCTTTCCCTTTACTACCTAAAACTCATTGTAAAATGGCATCGACGGTTGTTGTTGGACACGGACTTGAACTGAGCTCGCAACTGTTTGATTTTGTTGTGGCATTGTTCCGCTGTCCTCTCGAGTCCCTCCTCCCTGGCCTTGGCAGCGACGACTTCATACACTTGCTGATCCCTCGACATGCCGTCCATCATATGGATGACATTTTCGTCTCTCTAGATTGACATTAGTAGCCTGATCTCTTCCAATTGTTGCCGCGATCGCGAGAGCTTACTTGAACACCGTCCATTGTGGTAATGACCGCAAGCCCGAAGACAGGATATAGTTCGGCGTTTAGTACGGTGTTCTGGTCACACATGTAAATAGGCCATTGTTTAGTACGGAGCACCGAACCTGGACCAGCCCCCCGACACCGAATTAATTTAGTTCTTTGTTAGTTCGGTGTTGTCTGTTCACACGTCCAATTGACACAGGTTTAAATTTATTCCGGTGTCAACTCCGGACTTAACTCACACGTGTAAACCCCCCTGTAGTCTATTTTATGTTTAACAAGTTGAAGTAAACATTAAAAAAATTTCTGAATTGTTTACTCTATATTGTACCAACTTAGATATTTCACAACCAAACCAAAGACTGTTCCAGTGACTTCAACACCAGGTCCAAGCTCACAGAGTAAGCTTGTTGAAGTAGACAAACTCACTACCAGTCCTGGGGTTTCAGAAATATCACAGGAATCTGATCGAAGGTAAGACCATAGACATTGTGAAATATTAGTATATGATCATGTTGCAAAATACACTTTATGCATTCAGTTATCAATAGTTACAGTGTATAAGAAAATCAATGGTCATGGGATTTTTATTGCTGTCTCTATACTTTTCATCATTTCTTAAAAAATGTAATTCATTTAATTACACTTTTTAAAAGTATATTTTATCTTATTTTGTTGTTTATATAACCAGAAATGGAAGTACAACTCTAACTGCAATGTCAGGTGTTGAAGAGATTGCTTCTGATCAATGCACTAATGTAAATGTTGATACTGACAGTCAAAGGTATAGTAACCAATTCATCATTAAACATAAGTTATTGTGATTTTGTGAAAGAAAGGAATTGTGATGATTATTGATAATTTGGCTGTAGATAGTAATCTAAAGGAACACAAATCTACAAAGTGTCCTTGAATAGAAATATGTCTGGAATACCACTGTCTATCCATTTAATTTCAATAGTTGACAAAGTTGATACAGAAAGAACAAGGGAAAGATAAGCATGGATAACACATTAAACTGCATATACATTGTACATATCAATATTATCTTTGAATCATAATAATAATATCACAAATAAATACCTCAACAGGAGAAGAGAAAAGGGAGAGGGAATCAAGAAAAAGATGTTGACTTCATTCATAGATCCATTTGAGTAAGTTTTCACTGGAATTTGCCAAATTTTTTTTAGAAATCAAAGGTTGTAATGAAGTACTACTTTTGAATTTCACTATTTTGTCATATTATGTAATTGTGCAAATATATGTCTCAATTGCACCTCATGTTTGACTCTTTGTTGTATTGCTTTACCCTTTTAAAGAGTAACTATAGATGTTACAATAGAAGAGGATGAAGACTTTGAGTATGAAAGCGATGAAGAGTATGAACCCAGTTTTACCTTTACACTCAGGTAACCTTGAAATTGTTTTGAACAGTATAACAGATGTCATTACAGTAGAGTTCACACCTATTGTGATGACACGGGAAACCATGCATGATCTCATACTTCCACTGTTACAGTTAGGATATGTTTTTAAAGTGCATTATGTGTCAAAGATTGTTTGGTGAGAACAACATTTGTTGAGAACAATATGAGTTAACTGATATAAGTGTTAAAAATGGCAGTCTAGGAAGATGTTATGATGATTATTAAAAGAACATTATCCACATTTGCAGACCAAAACAAATGAAATTAGCAGAAGATGAGGACAGTTATTCTGATGACAATACAGAATCTGCACAGGAAGAAGAAGATGATGATGATGATGATGTTGATCAAGTAACAGAAACTTCACAGGGTGAAAATGTTGAAAACATTTCAAGAATCACAACAGAGGAAGATGTCAGTGGGCTTCTGAATGACCATGTATGTCTGACATACATGCAACAACTTCTAGTGTTGGCCAATGCAAAGATTAATAGCATCTGTCATGTGAGCAACTGTAAAGGAGCTGTCCAGGTTTCTAAAGAAGTGATATGTTCAGCTCTGTATTTGAAATGGGTATGTTCTGATACAAGTTTTCTCAGTTTCATCAAGGAGGACAATTTTTAAATTTTTGACTCATTTTGATATACATGTGAGGTCAGTTACTTCACAAATGCATAAACTGCATACCAGTACTGTATTTGAAAAAAATTGGAAAGGTAAACATGTAGCTTGTATAGGTTGTTGACTGCAGCTAAGTTTTATAAGTGTGGCACATATTTAAAAATATTTTCTTTAATTTCTTTTGTATATCAGGCTTGTCCTGCCAACCACACCAATTTTAAATGGTGTTCTCAGCCGTTACTGAACAGGCGTCTTCATAGTGGAGACCTGATAACTTCAGCAGCTATACTGTTGTCAGGAAACAACTATGGAAAAATTCATTTGTTTGCTAAAATGCTGAACTTGAAGATAGTGTCCAAAGCAACATTTCACAAAATACAAAAACACTACCTTGTACCAAGTATTGATGAGTACTGGTTGAAACATCAACAGAACATGATTGACAAACATAAAGACAAGAATCTTGTAGTACTTGGTGAGTGATCTCTCTCAACACACACACACAGATGAGACAGAGAAAAAGAGACAAAGAGGGACAGGCAAATAGAGATGGAGACAGAAGAGGGGCAGAGATAGTTTGACTCTATAAATGGAGTTCCTTTGACAAATAGCCCTATTGTCATATAAACATACTTTTCAATGTTTGCATAATGTGTTCTTTCAATTTGCATGTATGAACTACAAACAGTCTTTGGAGAATTAAAATATCGACAAGTTTTTTTCATACAGTATGCTCAATTTACCTTAATTCTGACAGGAGATGGAAGAATGGATTCACCTGGTTTCTGTGCGTAGTACTGCTCATATACCATGATGGAAAATGAATCTAAAGATATTTTGTCATTGGTGACAATGGACAAGCGCCAGACAGATAGGAAATCCACAAACTTGGAAAAGGCATGTTTCGAGGTCAGCCTCTCACAGAAGTAGTGACAGATTGCCATCTGCAGATTGGTGCACTTATGAGTAAGTGGTCAAGATTTTCAACATACATGATAAAGGTAGAATAAAAATTCATGACAGTCTGTTATCATTTATGTCTAGTCCATTGGAAAAGATACTAGTATTTCATATTTAAACCTGGATTGTGGGTATGAAGGGAACGCGGCTAGCATAAGCATGATGTTTATCTTATTTGAATGAAAAAGTTGAACAGTATGAAAGGGTGCTCTGGAACAAATTCATGTAAAACAGTAAAAAAGGAATATTTTTGTCACATTTTCATGCTTCATGGACCCATGAATATCCATTAAATGCTATTTAAACAAACTATGTGACATTGTATTGGTAGTATATAGGCAAAACTGATTGGACATTCACCAGTTGAGATTGGCATACTTTGTGACTTCATTTCATGGGATTCAATACAGTTTTCAATTATCAGTACATATTTTACTTCATCCTCAGCCCTTTTCCTGCCAGACAGTATTTAGACTATTACTTCCCCATCAGCCAAGTCAGTAAAAAGCGGTATTGAGGCCAAACAAGACAGATTTTCACCCACTTGGCTTGGTATGTTATAGCATCTTTAGTCCAAAAAAATCAAGTTTAGGCCAGGAAGAAAAAATAAGTTGTTCATCGGAATCGCCGCTTCTACTTTGGCATATTTGGAATTTTTTTTTTTTTTTGATCCCGGCAAATTCTTACTTCCGCATTACAAATATTTTTAGTACTGCCGCTGGTGGCGCCCTACACTGTGTCGGGTTTTCGCGGGCACGGGATTTTGAATGAGACTTCATACGTGTTCGGACTTAGTTGACCGCCAACACGTTGTTGTGACGTCTGAATTTGGCGAATCACGACGCATAGTGGGTCGATTTGGCCAGAAATTTGCTCGTTTTGTAAAGGTTAGTACATGTCACATCATGAGTATTAATTTGATTGCCAACATTCGACGTGATGGCCAACAGTTAGTTCCAGAGACGCTATTCAGTGTTTGTCCTGACATTACGTTCGGCGATTTGTTCAACAAGATCGTGACAGCAGATATAGATGGACGGTGCATCTGATTGAATGAAAATTGCATCGAAAGTATAAAAAGTTACGGCAATGACAAAACACATGGTTGCGTCGATGTTAAAGTACGATCTGAATGATGACTATATAACTTCACTCCGATCACACTACAGTGTTGTTAGACCATTGTGTAAAATGTGTATAGTAGGTAAAACACTTGAAATCTACACAGAGGTTTTTGACAAAAATTCTTCTTGGTTATGAAAGTATGACCCTAATGTAGACAAAAGAGGCCAAACATGGGGCCAAAGTAAAATGAAAAAACTCAGATGCTAGGTCCTACCAGGACAATATTAAAGGACAATACTGAATTGTTGAATTTCAGTGATTTGCTGTACATTCAGTTTTATTCTGAGAGAATTTGAAATGCTCAGAATATGTTGTGCAAACACTAACTGTGAATGTAATGGCCTATATTATTGTTGGGAAATATAGTATTGAATTCAGTTACCAGTATCAGTGTTTCTTGTCTGAGATATTTCTGGTAAAAAGGGAAACAATTATCTTGCCTTGTCTGCATGTGTGCAAAAATGCCAGAGAACCGCGTTTACCTTCGGCCTAAAAAAAATATAAAAAAAAATTTTCGCTCGCCGCTCCTGGGACTTGGTCCAAAAAATCCGATGAACAAGATTTTTTTTTTCTCTGGCCTTACCGTATTTATGTTTTCAACAGCCTTCAAATGTACAGTATTATGTTAAAATACACTATATGGAATATGTTGTGTTTCATTAGTTTTAACCATCTTGACCTGATGGTGGAATATGGACTTGACAGGAAAAGGGTTAATGGGTGTCCAAGGTATTATTTGGAAAACAAAATAATTTTCTCATTTCCCTTCCCATACAGAGAGGACTTACCCAGACATCAAACACTCCTATGATATCTGGCATGTAGCCAAGAATCTAGGAAAGAAAATATGAAGGTAAGTCTCTCCAAATAACATAAATGAGCCAGCTGCAACACAAGTGTAGTTAACTAAATTTAAATCTTAAATTGACATCAGTTGTATGACTGTACAGTAATACACAACATACATTGTAACTACACTAACAAGAACTACACAGCAAGAAAACTACAGGCAGAGTTGAGTACATGTCTGTAGCAGGGTCTGATCACTACCTGTAACAGTCCCTGAGAAATAATCTCTGTTACAGTAACTGTAAAATTGGTCAGATATCAGGGGTGTATGGACAGATCTGAATCAAACCTGATATTACAGGAATGTATACGGTGATGGAATTTCTGGCAGTGTCCAGTGCTGTGACCACATGACTGAAACACTGCTGTATGAACAGTGGTGTGTCAGTGTTGAATTCACAGGGCCTGATGGAGGGTCTGAAATTTTGTCAGATTTCAGGGGTTTGTGTATTCAGGAAAATGGGCAAATTTTGATGAGAGAACTGAATACAGGCATAAATGTGAGCACATTGAAAAAAAATCAGACCCTGTTACATACAGTTAGGAAGTCACATCACTGTGTGTACAGTCCTGGGACAGGCAGAAATTTCAGGCCCTGTCACATCACTGTGTCTACAGCACTGTAAATTTCTATACAGCCATGTGATCACAGCACTGGCCACAGACCTGTACACAACTCCTGTCACAGCAATAAGACGTCTTTGCTGACACAAACCTGTACCACAGGGTTGTATCTGGGTCTAGCTCTACAGGGTCAAAACTTTGCTGTATAACCGTATCTATATTCTCTCATTTTGTTCAGGCTGGTCAAGACAAACAATGTAAAGCATTACTGCAATGGAGCCAGCACATTGTTACTCACTTCTGATATTGTTTGTAAAAAGGCGACAAGCTACGATGAATTCTGGGTAAGAATTTTTTTTTTTGGATTGTACAGTTTCACATGACTAATCATGCTGTGATTTATGAACTCTCTTTTGAGTTTTACCAATCCAAACATCACAGATTGGAATTTGAATAAGAAAAATTTGCTAGCTGTGGTTAGTACCAATTAGGATAAAAATATCAGTTCATCTGTTTTTGATCATAACCTGTTTTTAGCTAGCTTACTGCCCATGGATAGCACAAAAGTACTACATGGTTACATTGCATGGAAGTGGGTTTTTATTTTAGTTTTAACATCACTATGATGGCATTATATGTTATGTCATTTTTTTCAAATCTGCCAAGTATGTGAAGGTATGACATGAATTTGTCAATCTGTCTTCTACATATTTATCTGTTGATGATGGTAACGTACCGTTATGACTGGTATCACCGAAGTCCTGCTGTCAGTTTTCACAGAAATAACATTGATGAAAATTTACACCCTCCTGTAGTGTGAGACCTACATTTATAAGTAATTTTACATGTTCTCTTCACTGTAGGGAATTTGGTGTGGTACTCTTCACCATGTTGTGAATGAACATACATGGATACTTCCCTATGGTCAGGGTGTGAACAAGTGTGATCATGGTCCATTGTGTGAAGAAACTGTGGCTGAAAGGGAATGGCTAAATAAGAATGACCCCGCTCATGTTGCTCTTCGAAAGATTGTCCTGGATAAAGCTTTCCTCAACAAGGTTCCATGCTTTTTGAATTTCAGGTAATGTAATGTGTGATGATTGGTAACAACAAATAAACTGTGCACACTGGGGGCACAAAATACATACAAAAATTAGCTAGGAATGTCATATATGTCAAAGTACTGAATGATGGTGGTGCTAACTGTAGCACATCATCTTGCAGTCTATTCAGTAAAACAATGTGTGTGACAGATAAATAAGACTGACTAACTCTTTGCATTATTTTGATTCACAGAATGCAAGATGATCTGCTACAGTTACAATCATAGCAATACTGTGAGGTACTTCTAAGGTCAAATAGCGACATTCTCAGCTAGTTTCTTATTTATGATGTGCCTGAGGTGAATGAAGTTTATTTGCCCATGCAATAACAGATAATCTAAGACATACTGTGCACATACATATACTCATGACAGGTGAGGGTGATTGTCCTTTTCTGAGGGAAATGCAAAAGATTTTATGAAAGGAGTGAAGTGACAACATGATTGGTAGAAGAAGCAACTGTTGTTGTTATAGGATGGAAAATAGGTCTGTTGTCCATGTGTTTATCTGGTTACATCTACACATATACATGCATGCATACAAATTGGCAAGTATGCATGCATGTACAGGTACATTTGTAGGTTTCTTTCTATAGATTGATCAAGAGGGTGGATATGTGTTCAGTTTGTCAGAAGATGTGGAGTCACATCAATGTTGCTGTTTCTGGCCATCAATGTACTAAAAGGAAAAAAATGTCTGTTTGATCCTCCTTGCAAGAGGAAGCTTCTGTCCAGATTGGGCCTTGAAACATGATAACCATTATCATCACACTGATATGTGTATCTTACTTTTCATTTCAGAAGTACAGAAGAGTTGGAACTTTTCGAACAGAACATACTGATGTATGCAGCAAAGAGGTTTGCCTATACACCTCCTATTTACAGAGTCAGGAATTTATTGGCGGCAATGGACCATAATATTAATCATGGAAGGGAAGTGAGAAGAAACAAAAATGGTGAAATAATGTGAGTTTTGACAAATTTATTGGATGATACAAAAAGTACATATTTTCAAATAAAATACTAAAGTAGTTGTACACAAGTAATAAATTATGACAGTAATGTAAATCCAACTGTCTCTTGAGGATAAACACAAAAAAATGATTGTAAACATGAAACAGTGTAAATAAAAACTTTAAATATTTGATGGGACAGTAGTCATATCTTCCATGAATTTTCAAAGGTTTGTGTTATCAACCAAACTTTCTAGCTTTATTCAAAAATTGAAGCTAACAAGCACAGGGTTGAGTATGTCAAACTAATCAACCTATGGACAGTCAGCCCCTTTCTCTTCTAAATACATTTTTAAAACCTTGCTCTAAGAACTAGTGGTAGATATGCTGGAATGATTCTGACTACTACTGTCAAGGATTGGTCCTTGCTATCGTTATGATCAGCAAGCCGTTGTAAATTTTCACACTTGGTCTTGTTAAGTGCATGCATTTATTCTAGCTCCACTGTAACTACAAACTGTGTTCACCTTGGGCTATATACAAGGCTCCCTAGCTGAACAAAGCCAGTATGATGGCAATTTTATCAAAATGATAGCATGTACTGTGGACACCTTGAACATTTTAGTACAATACATATATTTACTAAAACTTTACTAGCCTTGCAAATTTTGGTCCAACAGTGAGAAAGCATGTTACCATCAGACTGGGCTTGGGGATGGGGATTGAAAAAAAATCATTTTTATATGGTTATTGACTAAATAGCTTACACATGATTTTTGAACTGGAACGGAACAAAATTTCTGCAACAATCGGGCATTGTAATGATAATCAAAAGCATAAGCTGTAAAACTTTGTCAAATGTTATGACTACTGTACCTGTTACTGTCTGCAAATACAGCTACATGAAATACCTGAGTTGTTGCTTATACTGTTGTAAGTTTCATCTAAAACCATAATGCTAATACTGAAAGACTTTGAATAAAATAAATTGCACAAAACACAAATACTGATAAAATAAATAGTAATTATGTTACAGATGAAAAATATAAAACATATGGAATATATATGGAAAATATAGTAATTTATACACAATGTCTATTATAGCTCTCAGAGATGCTACAATAAGAAGAGCGGAAGGTGGACTGTGAGTCCTGTGAAGGTGGATAAAACATATCCACATATCACAGATTTGCTGAAGTCCATTCTACAGAAAAGATTAGCAGACAAAGAAGGAATGCAAAGAAAAGTTGAACTAGAGCCACACGACCCATGTAGGTTATCAGCCCACCTTGCTGAATTGCCACCACCACCAACAGCAATCCTTGTGCAGGAAAAAAAGGTCAAGAAGACAATAAATGCTTCCAGCTGCCTAAAATCTAACTCAGTGACATTTATGGGAAAACTTGGAAAAGAATGTAAAAACAGTGAACAGTGATGAACTATACACTGACATACAATTTGTGTTTCTTTCTGTGAGTGCCCTGGGTAAGGAACATGTAAACTTTTTTTGGCAAGAAATGGGTGTGGGTACATACTTGCTCTATGTCATGATACACAGTAAGTCAGGCTACCCATAATTCCCCTTGATTTGTTCACCGACACTTTTTTTGCTTAAGGTAGAACGCACCTCGGGGACAGACATTCAGACTCTCAAACTTTTACAATTCTGTTTTGATATACCACATGTGGGGGTTCATTTTAAAGCTCTTGGTGAAAGAAAACTTTTCACCAACTTAGTTTTTCGAAATTCAAAATTTTTGATTTTTCTCCACAGAGTTAACACAGGGATGGTGGCCATTTTGAATTTCTAATATCGGTAAATCTTGGGTAATTTGTTTCTCTAGTACCAAAATTTGCACGGTGACCCCCAATTTTTATTCTTGATTTTGAAAGAGAATGATTGAAAGATTCCTTGAGGAAAGTTAGAGCAAAAGTTTAAGTCTTTCACTTTCCAGGTGCATACTACCTTAAAGGGACAAGTCGGCCATTTTTGATGAATTTTGTTTGATACAAAATATTATTTATATTGTTTGACATGTTGAAAGATACTGAATAAATGGGTGACCATGCATATATTCGACCCTGGTTTTAGACACGACACATGAAATCATTGCGACAATGAATTAATGACCATTAACTCATTTTCGTGATTGTTTCATTGATCGTGTCTAGAACCGGGGTCAAATATATGCATGGTCACCCATTCATTCAGTATCTTTCAATATGTCAAACAATATAAATAGTATCTGATATCAAACAAAATTCATCAAAAATGGCCGGCTTCGGTCCTTTAAGGCTTTTTCAATTTTATCAGTTTCTTAACAATTTGTAACTTACAATTTAAGTTCAGGATTATTTGTTAAAACTATGTTCCAAAATTATTGATTTTGTTTAAAATTCAAGAGTAAATTGAATAAGAAGTTCATGTTTGGAGGTGCTAAAATTGCATACTTGTCAAGATAAAGTTATCAGCAACTAAGATGGTCTCATCAAAACCGCCTGTCAGACATGCAAATTTCCTTTGTTACAAACATTAAAAAAAAATCAATACCCTTTCTTTTGCCAACACAGATGCCACTTATTCCCTTAGTTTCCTTGAAAACATTGTGTATGGCTGTCAAAAATCTATATCAACAAAATTACAAAATTGCTATCTCCTCCGCGGAAAAGGGGTTGATCTTCTCATTATTCACAGTGAGAAATCAGAAAATTATGATCATCAGAACTATGTTGCCAGAATTTTGAAATATGGACCGAGTTGTTCTTTGTACAGAAGAAATTTGCTTCAGTTCAGTGAGTTATTTCTGTGTGTACAGATCATGGAGAATTGTGGGTAGCCTCACTTACTGTGTGATAGTTTCCTGGATATCTGATAAAAAACAATCAGGCAAGTCTCGAGGGCATAAACCCTGTGTAATTGCCAAAAGAGTCTGGGTACTTGTCTCTGATTGACCAAACACAGCAACTGGGAATGATACGTCTATTTCCAGCACCAAGAAATCCGTGTCTCCACATGGTGAACTGCCGATATGCAGCATGGCGATTTGCACGATTTATGTCATCACCATCATCTGTCGCAAACACATCTCTTCTGTATATTCTAGCTATTGCCAATACAGCTTCATTCAGTACAAGGAGCCTGAAATCCTGAAAAATTAACACATTATTAAATTCTTTTCTGTAGTCATTATTTCAAGATGACCCAGTCATGCCATAGACTAATTGTTACAAGAGAGTCCTGAGTCACCAAACCCAAACCATTGTCATAATTGGGAAGGGGTGTGTGATAATCAGAAGAGGTAAACTTGGCACTTGAATTCAACAGTAGGCAAACAAATTGATTACCGTCAAGTTTCCAGATTAGCAAAGGCAATTCCAAATGTAAAGACTGACAATGATAATCAGTACATGTAAAAATACCACTGAGTTTACATGATGCTTTGCAGGGGCCTGAGTCTAGTGAAAATTACATTACTAATGGTACTGTTTAATTATCAAACAAATATATCGAAAAGTTGCTATTGTCATATTGCATTCATGTATCAGTTGCATTCATTTTACAAGGGGAGGTTATCTGCCTGTAATGTCTCAAAGAAAAAAAAAGAGTGACTTACTGCTAGTTGAGATATACACATTTCTGGTAGCCTATCACAGCATACTCGTTCCAGTTCAGTTTGCATTTCTCTGCAATGTGTACAGATACACCATTTTGGATGTTGTGATGATTCAGGTGGATGGTATCCTGACTGTAAGACTGTGGGTTTAACTAAATTGAACACCAAAGCTGGATGGTAATCAACCATTTGCAAAAGAATGTTGTCTTTGCTTTCTGTACTCATTTCTTGAATAAGTTCCTGCAATCACAAAGGTGCAAATATGTTTAAAAGATTATCCTGTGTGGTACTCAGACAAAACTGTCATGTTACATCACAGAGTCTCGCGAGCGATATTCGTCTAGAAGTTATGAGTATGATCAATAAATGTCTTGCATTAAACTTTTTTCATTATGCAAGCTGTACCTGTGTCTAGTGTGTGCCTGTTACTTTACCCTAGCTCTGTATAGTATTTCAAAGAAAACAGTCCATATCTGTTTATTGCCCTCCCTAATCCCCTTCATTAATTTGTTCTGCCGATCACTGATGTGGGATGGAGGTGGGGGGCTTATCACCCTGACCAAATACCTAGTTAGTCCGTCTACTACCTTATGAGCTGCTAACGAGGTATTTGGTCCGGGTGATAAGTCCCCACACACCCCACCCCCACCCCACCCTGCGTCGGTGATCGGCAGAACAAATTAATGAAGGGGATTAGGGAGGGCAATTATCAGATATACACTGTTTTCTTTGAAATACTGTACACAGATAGCTAGGGTAAAGTAATAGGCACACACTAATAACAGGTAAGGTTCGTATAATGAAAACAAGCTTACCGGTAATACAAGACATTTATTGATTATATTCATAACTTCTATACAAATATTACTTGCGAGACCCTGTGTTTACAGTGTTTTATTTACTATTTCAGGATTTCTGAATAAATATATTTTTATGTACATACACGTAGCATTGTTTTCCTTTCTTCCAGCTGCTGGATGCCATCAGTTGCCTGTGGTGTACTCCCCTGAATATTACGTCTTCTGCCTCTGGTTCCACCTCTACCTCTAGCACTTCCACCCCTACCCCTACCTCTCCCTCTTCCTCCCCCTCCCCCTCTCCCTCTGCCCCGTCCTCTTCCTCTACTTCTTGATTCACTTTCATATGTCCTTTCTGAATTTAGATGAAACAGGTGATACAAACGATGTCTGAAAGTGAATTCAAATCAAATCAAAACTTGATGTCGAGCGTGAATGTTGATATTGAAGTTATTTGCTAAGTATCAAAAACATGCATGGATGGCCGTACTGCTGACTCTTTATTACACATCGCAATACATGTGTCACAATTGTAGATATAGTCAGTTGTAAATATAACTTGGCCCAAAGCAAACTTTTTTTAGTTGGTAGAATTTTGCCTGATGTATGAACAGTTTCAGGTGAAATTAAAAAAAAAACGGGTGGGGGGATTATCTCAAGTCAAATGAATTCTTTCTAATCATACATCTTTTGTTAGTTACATAAATCTGTGTTTGTACATGCATTTTGTAAAACCAAGTGTCCCTGTCAATTGAACAATGTATCTGACAGTTTGGCAATATCTGATCCTAAGGAAGCCTATTCACATGTCCACCACTGTGTGGCTCTGCGATGTAAAATATTTATGTTGGCCTTTACAGTCATGACCCTTGAACATTTCGAAAATCACTGAAAATTTACAAACGTGAGAGACCAAATTGAGTTGCGGGTAACTGGGTAAATTTTGGTCACTTATGTAAATAAATTCTTCACATAACTTATAGTTTGCAGTTGTGTTGTTATTCATTTGCGAAATAATCTTATTTCTGTAACCATGCATGTAGGCTACACTTGTGGTGTTTATTACATGCCTAGTATATCGAACGTCGCGCGCTCCATAGGATTCAATGGTAACTCGCCGATGACGTCGCGGGCCGCATAGTCATCACTGGACTGAAAGTGAACCGGAACTATTTTCAACTTGAAAACTTTTCGACGTATAAGTCTTGAAATTGCATGTTTTGCACAGAAAATCCGGTTTTTGGAAAATTTCGCATAAAAATATTGATAAACCGCGTAACAGTAGTTTAAATATATCAATGTGCCATTCGATGATGAAAATCGTTCTATTTTTAACCGTTTTTCGTCTAAAATGAAAATAAAGCATTTGACTATAATTTGCCAATAAACGTAAATATTTTTGGTATAAACTGAGTAAGAGAGGCATGTAATAAAAATATTATGGCCCAAACAAGGGACTATGTACCCTCGGGGCAGGAGACCATTTGCCCTCCTTACGTCGGGCAAATGGTCACCTACCCTCGGGCACATAGTCCCATGTTTGGGCTATAATATATAATGTTGACTTTGTTGTCATATTCAGATATTGGTGATGCTCGCGACGAAAGTAAATTTTAATAGGAATCCCCCATAAAAACAAACAAGCAAACAAAGAACATGCGTTTAAAAATAGACTGAAATAGGCAATACTAGCGATGGAAATGTTAGCCAAAATGCAAACACTCTTTCAGGGAAATAAGCAGATGCAACAGGCCGTACACATCGCGGACGGCTGTACACTGAACAATCATTGATCAATGATTGATGGTGACCCGGGCCCCGCATCTGAGCTCACGAACTGTCACTGCTCACTGTATACTGTACTTGTAGTGGTCGCTGTAGAAGAAACAATGTGGCACGTTTGAATTTATTGGTTTGGTATTTCGGAAACGTAACCAGAGTTAGCAAATGTAATGACTCAACTACAAATACCACCAAAATTTTGCTCAAAAAATAATTCCTGCGGATCATGTAGTTCAACGTCAAATGTACCTACACAACTAGTGTCAGCGGCCCATCAGTCTGAAAGGAGCCTATGAAATTTGCATAAAAGTTCGTGTTAGAGAGCCTCGTTTTCGTTACGCTGACCGCCACTGCAGTGAGGGATAAAATACGGCGAAAGGGTGGTCTTTAAATATCGACGTGCAGCAAAACGTACAATAGCTAGAACTATAATTTTTGCTTTCAGTTGTAGCATACATACTAATGATCTGTTTTCCTTGGGTAAACTCACAAAAGTTGAGAAGATTTTATTTAAATCGCTACAAAGTGGGTGGCGAGGTCGACCCGCCAAATGCGGAAGTAAACTTCACCTTTTTCGTAAAACAGCTCGATAATGACCTTAGAGGTCTTAAGCCAAGCCGAAAATTTCAGAAAATATTCATTTAACTATTATCAACATTTGGTGAAATTTTCATGACCGTGCGACCATGGACATGTATTTGCGGCAGTGTTGAATGTTGGCATGCAGTTACCATATCGCTGTATACGTAGATCTCGAGGGTCTATGAGTATACGAACACCCATCACGCTACGTGCACTCCACGCTGTTTACCGCGACCAAACCACTTGTAGTTCACACGGCGCGGGTGTTACACGATTAATTTTTCATTTTTTTCAAAGTTTACTCCTATAATCTCGGGTCACTGATGTTATATATAAATAAAGTATTTAATTAATGTCACATTATGACCATCACTTGAATACTTAAAAAAAATTTTTGCTAGTTACATGAGTTATAAAATGTGCCAGTCTAGTTCGAGCACGCACGGTAATGCTAGCAGGGATGGCCGCAACGCGCAGCTGTTTACCGGCGATCATTCTAGCCGCATCTATATTCACGTACTCGTGTGCGGGATACAGAGTAGCCGTATTTATCCACGGAGATTTTTTGCAGTCGATGTTATTTCCTAAAGTTTTTGTATGCTTGCTAGCTACTAGAATGCGAAAACGGAAGTGTCACTCATAAACGAAACAGCACTGCTAGTCAGTACGACGGGTGTCTACCACAATACTACGTGTACGGCCGCAGACAGTGATAAACGTAGCCCTTCTGTCACCGTAGTGTTTTTTTTCCATTTGCACTGTCCACGACTTTACCGAGAAGCCAGCCAGGCAGATTGTGTTGGCCAGTGAGGTAACACAAGCTTGCAGTCTTGCTTCCTCGTCACAATCATTGAAAACATAAACAGAACCGAAAAAATCTGCCAAGTTAGCCGGTGAGGACCGAGAAAGAGCTGAAAGAGTTTACGTGAACACTCACGCTGCGCTGTACGTCGCCATGTTAGATTTAACACATGAACGTCGCTGCATAGTCAACTTCAACGAGACTTATTTCAAAAACGGAGGCTTAAGCCACTGAGATTTTTTCAGATCGTATGGACCTACTCAAGATACGTCCCCTCCCTACTTCTCATGGAAATTTGACTTTGGATATGCTTTTGCGGCAGTGTTTAGTGAACGGCATTTTCGGTCGCTCGAAAACCATGAAAATAAGGCTAACGCAAAAACGAATCGATAAAACCCCATAAAAAATCATCGGCGAACACTAACTAAGAGTACAATTCAGCCGCTAACTGGAAAAAGGACGGATGCTAAACGAAGGCTGAGATATCTGCGGATAAAAGTCTGGCGAAAAATGCCATAACCGTCACTCACTGGCTAGAGGGCGCTGTTCGAATTTGAACTAAATCCCTAATTATGCATGCAAATGAAGTACCCTCCTTTCAGACTGCATAGTGTAAGCCATTCCCGATCCCGTTGCAACTTTGAAGTACTGCATCGCATCGTCACCTTTACCTTGAAATAGTTGACTTGTTCGCCGATAAATGACAAACCAAACTTACCGAATTATGCTTGCACTAGTTTTAAACTTTGGTAAATAAATAAAGTAAAGAATAGTTGGTGGAAAATGCTCGACGTTTCGGGCTTTTTTGATGCGGTGACCATGGTTTCGGGCCCTGGCGCTAGCTCGCACGATGCATCGACTGCCGATGCCGGGTCCGGCCACCGGGCCTAAATTACCTTGTTTTTTTTTACTCTGACCTAATGCATCACCACTTGAATCGTAAAAAACATTCTCATACTCAAGCAACAGAAGAAAAGACTTTGAACAAATATCTCTCCGGATTCAAACGAACAGTGGACGTACATCACACATCACAATCAAAACAGATACACATGTGCGTAAGTCGGATATAAATATGCATTACTTACGACGCTCTCCGTCTCCATTGTTACAGTGATCACGTTTAAAATCCTGCTCTCGCGTGGCTAGTGATATCATCACTCCTTGTGTTCCATACCACGTGATCGCCTAACATTTTGTAAACACTAGCGCCGCGCGTCAGGCCAGCAAACACTTTTATTACCGTTCGTTATTCACGATCGGGTGTTAGTTTCGACTTATTTCCTTGTCAATCGGCAATTAGGGTGGGATAGATATAATCCAGCTTGGTTTTTATTATGTGGCCGGGCGGAAAAAATGGTCAAAAGTTGCCGATACTATCCCTTTAAAGGGACATTATTTGTATCTTTTCATTTTTTTTTCATTTTTTCGATGATGGAAATCCCCAGTCAAATCAATAGGAGACCTAAATTGTGACTATGGACGGCTTCAAGGATATATGTAAAACCACCTTCTTGCTCTTTACGGCAAGCTTCAATGTTGGTAAGGGCGTCCGCGCGATTTGAACCAACCGCCATGATTGAACCCCAGCACATAACCAATATTACTACGCATATGTCAACTATCAAAGTACAGCTAGAACGCTGAGCGGCCGTCACCTACACACCATGGATGTCTATTTTTTACATCCATGTACACACTAACTTCAGCACAATGCATATCGATGAGCTTATGGCGCATAAACAAATGCACTCTCACAAACTACTGTCAAACAGTGAAATAAACAGGGCATTTGCTTGTAAGTTTGATTTTAGTATCGATGACACGGACTGTGAAACAAATAAAACCTAGCCCTGCATAGAGGTCTGTGTGTTCCTGGCGTCATACGGCCTCCTCGCCGTATAACACCGGGAACACAAAGCCCTGTACGAAGGGCTAATCGTGTACCCAGGCGAGGCGGGTGTGCTCGAAAACTAAACTCAGTACGAGTTTGGGATTAAAAATGGGTTGTTTTTGGTGGAGAAACTGCACGCCGCAACCGAGGTGCTGCCAGTGATTTGGAACAACCCTGCCACGCAGACCTAGCTTTCACCCAACAATGCACATGATGGTACGTGTCAGTCGCAAAAGCAGCTTCAATCATAGACAGTAGACCGGGACAGTAGAGGCCCCTCTGTTGTATATGCTACAATTTCGCGATCACCTCGACAATAACGTGACTGTCTACTGAAATTTATCCCTTCATTGTACTCTGTTTTGACATTTCTATGCCCACAGGCTTTGGGCAAGTCAACATATGGAGGTACAAACAAGACGAAAAAATCCGCAATTATAGGCCTTGTCCGAGTCGTCAGCTTCTTGCAGTTTGTAGGCATTTGAAATGCCCATTACAAAAATGTGCTCTGTAGAAGCAAAGAATGGTGTATCTAAGAGCAGGATTGGCCGTCAAGATCTCCATGAAAAACTGACCGTCTAAATGTAACTGAGCAAACGGCATCGGTAATAGGGAATCCCGAAACTGCTACACTGCGCTCTTGACTTTCACTTCGTATGGTTTATTTTTACACGCGGATGCTTACAGCGGCCTAGATAGCAGTTAGCAAATTGAATGTGGTCTGATCCCAGGTCAACGGTAGCCCACCATTAACCTCTGACCCAAGGTTTTTCTATACAGTGTACGCAAACGGGACGGAAGTTGTCTATTGTCAACCGTTCTTTAGACATCTTTCAATAAGTCGAACAACATTATTAACTTCTCGTTTGCAACTATATAAGGTCAAAAGATACAAATAATGTCCCTTTAAGCACATGTTGGTTGTTTGCATAAATTATCTCCATGTGATGTGAGTCGCGTTTCGACATGGGCAAAAGCGATCATAACGTCTTTAACTGCACAAATCGATGAGGTAAAGTGAACATTTCGTTTCACCGATTTCCAAAAAAGCCAGAAGACCGTAGACGAGCCTGGATTCGTGTTGTTAGCCGGAAAGACAGCAATGGTAGGGTGACCGGACAAGAGGCCCTCCTATTCCCTACAGACTCGGCTGAAGCTAGCAGCCAAAACCTAGCAGCCAAAACTATGGTGTGGAAGCTAGCAGCCAAAACCACAGGGAATTGAGTAATCGTGTTGTTGTTGTTGTTGTTGTTGTTGTTGTTTTTGTAGTTGTTGTTGATGGTGATGATGATGATGACGATAATAAAAAATATTAAAAAACAATGTCTCATTCCTTGCTGTTGTTTGTCGATGTTGTAGATAGGCCTAATTGTAAAAGAAAACTGTAATCGTGACCAAAAAACGACGTAGGTCGCCCAACGTCACTCCCGTCCTATTATATATGGTTGTATAATAGGACAGGAGTGACGTTGGGCGACCTATGCGTTTTTTTGGTCACGATTACAGTGTTCTTTTACAATTATCTACAACATCGACAAACAACAGCAAGGAATGACACATTGTTTTTTAATATTTTTTATTATCGTCATCATCATCATCACCATCAACAACAACAATAACAACAACAACAACAACAACAAGATTACTCAATTCCCTGTGCCAAAACTATGGTGAGGAAGCTAGCAGCCAAAACTTGCAAGTCACTTTCCTCCTATATTTTGAAGTCATGTGAACATCAATCAAACGTAGGCCTACAAGGTTCTTTGTACATGTATCAACACAAACACATCATTTACTAATTAATTTCTTTGCATAAATTATCTCCATTCTAATTAGCACCTGGCATCCAAGCTAGCCTATGGCTATAAAGCACAATGCATTGCCTACTGTAATGAAAGAAAGAGTGTGCACCCATTACACCTAGCATGTCTTACACTATACATCCATACTAACAAACTACACTTGTCTCATTTCTTAATTTCTTTGCATAAATTATCTCCATTTCAATTAACATATATATGCTAACCTATGGTCATACAGCAGAATATAGTGTCTGCCTGAATGAAAGAAAGTGTGCATCCATTTCAACTAGCATGTCTTACTCATATACATCCATACTAACAAACTACACTTGTCTCATTTCTTAATTAATTTCTTTGCATAAATTATCTCCATTCTAATTAGCACCTGGCATCCAAGCTAGCCTATGGCTATAAAGCACAATGCATTGCCTACTGTAATGAAAGAAAGAGTGTGCACCCATTACACCTAGCATGTCTTACACATATACATCCATACTAACAAACTACACTTATCTCCAATTGTTCAGATCAGATAAGTGATAAGTGATCTGAACAATTGGAGACCAGTGACACTTCTAAATAATGACTATAAAATTGCAACCAAGGCACTTTCAAACAGATTAAAACGTGTTTTACATTCAGTTATTCATAAAGATCAGACTGGGTACATGAAAGGACGCTACATCGGTCAAAATATTCGTCTTATTGCTGATATACTAAATTTCACGAAAAATAAAAAGATGAATGGTGCTATTTTATTCATAGATTACGAAAAAGCTTTTGACAGTGTGAACTGGGAATATATGTTCCAAGTACTGCATAAGTTTAATTTTGGTCCAGTTTTTACACAGTGGGTCAAGACATTGTATACCAACATCACCAGCTGCATAAATTATAAAGGTTGGCATTCAGAATATTTTCCATTGTTAAGAGGAGTTCGCCAAGGCTGCTCCCTATCTGCTCTTTTGTTTTTACTTGTAATTGAAACACTCGCTTGCAAAATCAGACAGCAACACTCCGTTAAAGGCATTCATTTACCAAATGATGTAACTGCCAAAATATCCCTTCTGGCAGATGATACGACGATTTTTGTTGAAGATAAACTTTCCTTAGAAGCTGTTTTAAAAGTCATGGAATGTTTTCATAAATGCAGTGGTCTGAAAATGAGTGAAAAAGAAAACTAAAGCAATGTGGATAGGGAAGAAGAGAGGTTGTAAAGAAAGGTTTGGAAATATTGAATGGACAAATGAACCGGTAAAAACTCTTGGAGTGTACTTTGGATATGATGAAGAAAGGTGTTGTGCCTTGAATTGGGATGGCAAGATAAAAAAGTTAGAAAATGTATTGAGTATTTGGTCACAAAGAAATTTGACAATTTATGGACGAGCCTTAATCATTAAGGTGTTGGCCATTTCACAAATTGTGTATCTTGCAAGTGTTATTGGTATTCCTGACAAAATTCAAAGCAATGTTCAAAATCTCATTGACAATTTCATCAAGAAAAAAAGACGTATAAGAAATCAAATTTTAGAAAAAGATTATGCCAAAGGAGGAGTAAAACATGTTATTTGGGTAACAGGTCAAAGCTATCAATGCATCATGGGTTAAAAGGCTTGTTGTTGATAGAGGTAGTACCTGGACTGTGATACCATGGTCATATTTTGAGTTGGATAGATCGAGTGATCTCCTCAAGCAAAATCAGTTCTGGAATGTATTGCCAAGAAATGTAAGATTACAAATTCCAGAATTTTATGTAAGCATCTTAAATGCATGGTACAGCGCCAGTCAAAATGTCAAAAACAAGAACGTGTTGTGTGTATGGTCTAAAAAGTATAACGTCTTCTATAAGTCATTAACAGAAACAGAAGATGAAGATTATGGAGTATGGAAAGATTTCAATTTCCTTCATATTTCTAAGTTGTCTTCGAAGGTTTTTTACTCACTCTTTGCGAAGAAGAATTGTATTCATATTGATAAATTAACAAAATGGTATACATCGCTACAAGTGGCTTATTTGAACAGCGACAAAAACACTGTTGTCATTTGGGAAAATGTTAACAAGATGACGAAAGAGTTTAAATTACGAGAGTTTCAGTGGAAGTTACTCCATAGATTTCTGCCTTGTAACAAGTATCTTTTTTACTGGAAAAAAGTAGATTCTATGTGCTGCAAGTTTTGCTCTAGTGTTGAATCTTTAGAACACAGATTTCTTGAATGTGCCTTAGCAAAAAATCTCTGGCACAATGTTTCTAGAATTTTAAGTGGTTACCTTCAACACTGTGTGAAATTATCGAATGATGAAATAATTTTTAATTATGATTTGAGTCAAAGCAGATCGAATGATGTATCTTTTGTGGTCAATCTCTTAATTTTACTTGGCAAGTGGTCAATCCACAAATATTGGGTGACAGATTCCAAAATCCCTGTAAATGTAATTTTAAAGAACGAAATGATTCTCAGATATAAAGTCGAAAAAGAGTTAAGACCAGGATCTGTACATCTGGATGAAATGCGTAAAATAATTAGTGTTATGTAATCTTTAATTTAAAAAAGTCAAACGTACTGTTGTTTGCTTTCAAATAATCTGTTAATTTCAATGGAGTATCCTTAATAAAAGATAAAAAAAAAAAAAAAAACTACACTTATCTCATTTCGTAATTTCTTTGCATAAATTATCTCCAATTAATTAACATATATATACCAACCTATGGCTATAAAGCACAATGCATGGTCTGCTGGAATGAAAGAAAGAGTGTGCATCCATTTCACCTACCCTGTCTTAAAAATATACATCCATACTAACAAATTTCACTTGTCTTATTTCTTAATTAATTTATTAGCATAAATTATCTCCATTTCAATTAACATATATATGCTAACCTATGGCCATACAGCAGAATATAGTGTCTGCCTGAATGAAAGAAAGAGTGTGCATCCATTTCACCTAGCATGTCTTCCTCATATACATCCATACTAACAAACTACACTTGTCTCATTTCTTAATTAATTTCTTTGCATAAATTATCTCCATTCTATTAGACGCCTTATGCTAGCCTATGGCTATACGACAGAATGTAGTGTCTGCTGGAATGAAAGAAAGAGTGTGCAAAGATTACACCTAGCATGTCTTACACATATGCATCCATACTAACAAACTACACTTATCTCATTTCGTAATTAATTTCTTTACATAAATTATCTCCATTTCAATTAACATATACATGCTAACCAATGGCTATGCAGCAGAGTGCATTGTCTGCTGCATGAAATAAAGAGTGTGCATCCATTTCACCTAGCATGTCTTAAAAATATACATCCATACTAACAAACTTCATTTGTCTTATTTCTTAATTAATTTATTTGCATAAATTAGCTCCATTTCAATTAACATATTTATGCTAACCTATGGCCATACAGCAGAACATAGTGTCTGCCTGGATGAAAAAAAGAGTGTGCATCCATTTCACCTAGCATGTCTTACTCATATACATCCATACTAACAAACTACACTTGTCTCATTTCTTAATGAATTTATTTGCATAAATTGTCTCCATTTCAATTAACACATATATGCTAACCTATGGCATACAGCAATATATAGTGTCTGCCTGAATGAACGAAAGAGTGTGCATCCATTTCAACTAGCATGTCTTACTCATATACATCCATACTAACAAACTTCACTTATCTCATTACTTAATTAATTTTTTGCCGACCCAAATACCCAGGCAAAACCTCGAGCTACTGTACTGCAGCTACTCAAGAGTATGCGGTAGCCATTTTGTCACTAGAAAACACAGCCAAGATCGAAATTCGCCGGCCTCTGTACCATCAATATTCCCGTACAGAGCTGCTAAACCAATCCGTCCAAGGACAACTCGAACATCATTATCAGCTGGTCAAACTACCGAGACCAACGTGGCCGTGCCAGTGGTACACCCCCTAAGTCAGTTGCCGGTCACTTACGTGAAAAACGCCTGTCACGGTTAAACGGGGATCGACACAAATGAAGGAAGCCATGTTGTTTTTGCACTGGAGGGTGGGCAACACCAACAATCATAACCGTGGGTCAAGCAAACGAAAGTAAAGGTGAAAAACACTTGCAAACTATTGGTGGCGCTGTGTCATTCTGCGGTCGCCGGGTTCAGTCGCCGGTCTCAGAGTTTGACAGGGTAGATCAATTTTGAAAAACGGATTTTTCTCATTCTAATTAGACAGATATAACTGGCGATGCTGTCCATATATATTTTTGATCAAGTAAAAACATTTGTAAAAGGTAATTAGAAAATAAACAGCTTTGAGATGGCTAAAAAGGAATGCTTGAATAATGGCAGCAAAGTTGATCATTTCTCCACCGGTGTTGTATTTGCTTAAAATCAAGTTTATGATGGATCCATTCTGAAATCATACATTTCTTGATTAGAGGGAGCAGATATGAAGGTGGCAACGCTATTCCAACAAAATTTAATCATACTTTTCAAACCTAATTTAATTAAACAAGCAAAATATTTGAAATTTTAAGAGTGACACGAATTATTCTATGCCAAACACACACACAAAAAAACGCTAAAGGAAAAAATTTATTATTTAAAAGTTTAATATAAATCATAACAAATATATGGAATACATACTTTATAAATCAAGCCCAAATTGGCAAGTATCTGGGATATGCTTTTGCCCTCCATACAGCATAAAAATCTGTTGTAAGGATTTTATCTGAGAAACTCCACTTCACATAATAATTATATTGCTCCATCAATGTGAAGGAAAGAGTAAATGTCTGTGTCGTTGAACTCCACATGCATGGGAGGCCTATCAGAGTACTTTTAAGAGAGAAATTGAGAAATTCCACTTCACATAATAATTATATTGCTCCATCAATGTGAAGGGAAGAGTAAATGTCTGCGTCGTTGAACTCCACATGTATGGGAGGCCTATCAGAGTACTTTTAAGAGAGAAAGTGAGAAACTCCACTTCACATTATAATTATATTGCTCCATCAATGTGAAGGGAAGAGTAAATGTCTACGTTGTTGAACTCCACATGCATGGGAGGCCTATCAGAGTACTTTTAACTATGAAAAAGAATATAAATTGCTATGTATGCTGTACATGTATTGCACATACAAACTGTCTATGAAAGTGAAAAAAATACTGTGATAAGAGAAAGAATAAAAATCACTTTTACTAAAAAATACTACACTAAGATTCACAACCTGTTGACTGATTGTTTCTACTCAGATTCATTTGCCCTAGATTATATTGAAATGTCCAGTGTTCACCTTACATTGCAATATTGAAACTAAACATTGTGATAGCTGAACCACTCATCATCACTCTAGTCAATGCATTAAAACAGTCTATTAGTATACTTTGTAATGTTTCTATGTATCTATATGAGAACAAATATTGTAAGTGTAATATTTTTGATTAAATGCAAAATAAAATATGCACTATAGACCAAGGTAAAAAAACAACTAATTCAGAAGTCACATAAATGTTGCTGGCACGTCTATGGCTTCTGAAACTATACTTCTTCTAAGAAACTCTTTTTAGCCATTTCTGTATGTATAATGACTTCTAAACTACTACTACTTCTAAGACACTCTTTTCAGCCATTTTTTAATGGCATCGTTGACAAGCTTAACAGCTGTACTGAGATGTTCATCAGTGACTGTAATGAAATAATCTGCCTCCCTTCTCATCCACAGCTGGCCAGGGAGGGAAGCTCTGTCTTGGTCCACCAGTTACACAACTACAAAATAAAATTGATGGACATTGAAGCAAACACAACATCTTTTAAATAGCTGAAGTCTTGGGTATTTTCATTGTGAAATGTTTTACTAATGGGGAGTAAGTTTATCATCTAACACAATAACATATGAATACATGCACACATAAGATAGAACACATAAGATATTTTATATAAACTTTAAAATTCCTGATACAATGGTTAATGTTAATTCTTCAGTATATTCAAATTTAATTTCAATTTTGTTTCTATTATTAAGAGTATGTATGTATGTCTTTGTGTATGTATGTATGTATGTATGTATGTATGTATGTATGTATGTATGTCTATATGTATGTGTCTGTATGAGTGTATGTATGTTTGTATGACATTTTATGATTGAAAGTATTCATTTTAAAAAACATATGCACTTTCTCATATAGTAATGCAAATGAACAAATGACACAAATGTATATTTGAATTGTCAATTAAAAATTATTAATATTAATTATTAATTAATTAATTAATTAATTAATTAATATTAATAATTGATAATTACTCGTCTTAAACTCAATTAAAATGTTTCATATTGTATGTTCGTAGCTGTGTATGTTTTATTTGTTTTGTTAAATTTTGGTCAAAATTATGAAAAAATATCATTTATACATTTCAAAAGCACACTACTTATGGAAGTTTTTTAAAGGTTACACAAGCGTTCAAAGGATTAACATTAGCTGTAGCGGCCAACACACAGCATCGTACGCAGGGCTAGCGAGAGAGTTGCCGACATCGACGGTTATTTACGAAAAGTGAATAAAAGACTGGCATTTTTGGAAGCGATCGAGTAGCTGAGGTAGGCAGGGATACGACTTGGGCCCAAGAACGCTGAATTTCGGCAGTAATTTGGCTTTTTACGTCAAGTCCCAAAATGGATTTGAAGTCACCGACCCTACGTACGGGTCTTTGCAGGGCTGTGGTGAGCGGGGCGATTAGCTGTAGCGGAACACACAGCATCGTACGCAGGGCTACATTGAATACAGCATCGATCATGATTATCTGAGATTTGATAAAACTTTGGACAGTTTCACGAGTTCTCTTATTCAAAGAAATAAAGGGTTGTTGACGCAGCACGCCGATATGGTTTCACAAGTCCACGAACTTGAATGCAAAATAAATGACCTAGCGGCGGTTGAAAGAGAAAATTCGTTTCTCAAGGACAGAATCTGCCAACTAGAAGGCAGAATTTTCAGCATTGAGAACATCAAGCACAGTAACAAGAAAGTCCAGTTTTATACATCGTTTGTAAATTATGAAGCATTTTGTGGCTTCTTTAAATATCTTCAACCGAAAGCACAGAGAATGGTGTATTGGAGAGGCTCAGCAACGCCAGCCACTAGACATGAAACTGAAATCAGACGTGGAAAATAACGTACGGTAAACTACCTTTGCTTGAGGAATACTTCGCTGTGCTGGCTAGATTAAAAGTTGGGCTTCTTGAGAATGACATTGCAGATAGACTTGGGGTTTCCCAGAGCTATTTTGCAAGAATATTCATTACCTGGATTAATTTACTTTATAAGGAGCTGAATGCTATAAATCCCTTTCCCTCTCAAGAAACAGTAAGAAAGCACATGCCAGAAAGCTTCAGTAACTTTAAAGACTGTAGGGTAGTGATTGATTGTACACAGATATTCACAGAAAAGGATACGCTGAAATTCCTTAAAGGTAAGTACAGTCCAGATACTTTATTTTGTGTTCAAATTGTTCAGTTTTATTATCCAGGATTATACTGTATTTTTACATTCAATTTTGCAATCTTCTCAAAAACTCCAACAGTATAATAGGTTAGGGTTTCAGATTTTAAAAAAGGTATACACAGTGACAGCAAGTAAGGTATATTTCATGTCAAATTTGTGTAGCAAGGTTAAGTTAACTACCATGTGCTAGCCAGATTGACACACCCTGAATGGATAAACTTATAATAATCCTACTAAGTTTTACTTTATTTGAGTTAATTGAGCAGTAAAACTATCAAATGCTATCATTTAATAGTGAAATTGCCAGTCTCATGATTCTTGCTGTATTTAACGTAATATTGAATTTTGTAATATTGCATGTATTGTACCAGGTGACGTTATATCCTACATCTCCAATGCATGGGCAGGCAGAGCTTCAGATAAAATCATAACAAGAGAATGCGGCTTGTTAAAAGAGTTGAATGAAGGTGATGCTGTGATGGCCGACAGAGGATTTGATATAAGTGCTGACTTAACTCCAATGGGTGTCAAGCTTCACATTCCAGCATTCAAGGGCTTCCACCGGTAAGTTAGATTTAATGATGGTTTTCTGTGTAGCAACAAGCAAACACACCCTGTTGTTGACCTTCTGTTAAAGGCACACTAGCTGTACCTTTTCAGATTATATTTAATCTCATGATTTTAAATCAAAGGTAACTCGAAAAGGTATCTCAAGCCAAAGTTATTCCCAAAGCGTATCCATAGAAAATTGTCAAATATTGATGAAGAACATACAACTTAGATTTTTAACAATAAAATAGTTTTTGGCTTGCAAGCCAAATATGGCCGCTGTCAGAGAGAACATGTGCTTGGATTTTATAGACCCAGTCTGTTGCCAATGACTGATAAAGTAACATTTTAGAGGTAATATGACTTATGACAGGGAATGCAAAACATATCTTTGAAAATTTGATGATATATTTTGGCAAGCAATGTGAAAAAATAGAGCAAACGAAAGAAAAGATAAAGCTAATGGGGCTTTAAATTATATTGAAATGACCAGATTCCAGCAAAACAAATACTGACAAACATATCGAGAGTTATAGCTTCTTCCTCTTTAATGTTGTAAGTTATTTTGTTCATTTTATACTGTTCAACTGCTATGTGGAGTAGTACATATTTTTCTAATGTCTTTATATCAATTTTCAATTTTAGGGATCAACTAACTGCTGATGAAGTTGTGAAGACAAAGTGTTTTAATAGCAGAGGTCCGGATACGTGTTGAGAGAGGCATTGGTAGATTGAAGCAGTACCATATTCTTGATGATGTCATTCCAGTTAACACGAAAGATACAGCAGAGCAGATAGTAGTTGTTTGTTCATTTTTAACTAATTTTTTGCCACCTCTGTGTTGATTGCCTACACTGCTACAGACGTTTATAGCATAAAACTGTGAATCCATCAACTTAATCACTGACACATTTATTTGAAAAAACATGTACTTTTTATTCTTAAAAAAGAGTACACAAGATCTGCCTGTTTTTGACATCACTACAGATAATAAATCAATACAAGTATTGCACACATTCAAAAAATATCTTGTTAAACAGTTATGTACTGTGGCACCTGTGGGTGGCTAGCAGGCCAGTAAATAAATACAGCAAAACGACATTTACACAACCATCCCACATAACAAACTTAAAGACAGACTATCATCTCTCGTGAAGAAAGCCTTCTTTTACAAGAATGGTAGTCGTAGGTATGAATACATTGCCATCAAGCGCAACTTGGGCTATTTCACCTACAACAGTGATGCCAAACTCAAATACAGTGATGTTGAGGTCATTCAATTGATAACATATTTATCAAGTTTGCTGGCATGACATTCAGGCAAACCATAGGCATTCCCATGGGCACAAACTGCGCCCCACTTCTTGCAGACTTATTTTTGTATTCGTATGAAGCAGAGTTCATGCAATCACTTCAGAAATCTGGGTGTAAAAGGATTGCCAAGCGATTTAACAACACCCACAGATATATTGATGATCTCATCAGTTTAAACAATCCTGGTATATCCAATTATCTACACCACATCTACCCAGATGATTTAGTAAATAAAAGAAACAACTGAAAGTGTGGACTCGGCTTCATACCTAGACGTATTGTTTGAAATTAGACAAAATACACTATATACTAAGCTGTATGACAAAAGAGACGATTTCAATTTTGAAATCATAAACGTTCCCTTTTTGTCGAGCAATATACCATCATCTCCAGCTTATGGTGTGTATATTTCACAACTCATCAGATACAGTAGAGCATGCCATTCATATGAAGACTTTCGAGTTAGACACAGCCTATTAGCTCAAAAGTTAGTGAGGCAAGGATTCTCAGAAAGTAGATTAGTGAAATCATTTAAGAAGTTCTACGGTAGATACGGAGATTTTTATCAAAATATGACCTGTCTGTTTCTCAAATGATGAGTTACAGCATACCAAATTTTGACTCACAAAAGTAATTTGGTGAATTCACCAAATAACAATGGATTTGTCGCTTTGGGTCAATCTTGACGGGTGCGGCTAGCTGGCCGGGTAGGCTTACCCGTTCCGGACACCTGGTACCACCACTATTTTGTGGTTCAAGATGACCCCATTGCCTTTGTCATCATCTATATGTTCCTTGGACCTGGTAAATTTCACAGTTTACCTTGAATGATAACGATTATTGACCTGATTTGATGTCTATTAGCAGAAGCTAAAAAAATCAGATTTTGTAACTGCAAAGTTTCATGTAAATACTTTTGTTAAGTTAAGGAAGCAGTTCTTCAGTTTGTAAATCATTGTCAGTACATTATTTTGAAATATACTTATCACCTGTTGCATCTGTAAATATAAGTCTTTGAATCAGGAAATAATTGTTTGCCTCGTCTCACTCTTTCTGTCAATATTTCTGGAATGACTGCATTCTTATAAAATGTACAAGCCTGTGAAAAAATGCCCGAAAACATCTCATTATCAAAATAAATAGGTTGAATGAAGACATCCTTGGCACCCTCAGCAATTAGAAAAACTACAAAGTCGCACCATTTCATACCAAGAATACCCATCTGTGTTTGGACCTGGTAAAAGTAATTATGTTTTGGATCACCAAAGTGTTACCTGAAAATGACAGACAGAAACCTCGTCTTTGATGAGCCAAATCTTCAATAGTGCTGATGCCTGGCATTTTCTCATTCTCAACATAAGGACATTTTATCTCAATAATGCCCAATTCACATCCTTTCTTATCAATGACAATGCCATCTATACTGGCCCCGAACCAAGGGTGTTTACTGTTGAGAATAAGTCCCCTTTTCTCTACAGATACGTCATAACCTTGGGCTTAATCATGGTGGCAACATATACATCACGGGCACTGGATTCATGCTGTTGTCCATGCTGGCAGGCTTTGTTTGTCATGTTGACCATACTGCAAAATCCTTTTCATTAGTGCGTCAGGTGGATTGGTCTTTCTACGTTTACAAATTTCTCCACTATAGATGCGGTGATACGTCCTGAAAAAAATTACCGAGAAGCCATCTTGGGATTTCAATTTGCATGTATGTACAATTTCAGTATTTGGAGGTGGCCCTAATATGCTGATTATTTATTTCAATAAAACTTGCTGCCCCATCGTTGTTCCACAATACTTGCACATTTAAACTCCCATTTTTGGACACCGTGGTGCGAAGCACCAAAGGTGTCCTTTGTCGCCACAATGTCTGTGTGTGTGTCCGTCTGTCCGTCCGTCTGTCCGTCCGTCTGTCCGTCCGTCCGTAGACAGACTTTGTTCCACTCATAACTTAAGAACCCTTAGGTCCAATGTCATGCAATTTGGTATTTGGTATTATCATGATGAGACTTAGATCTGATTAGATTTTGGTGGGTGTGGCTTATTAATTAATTGCTCATTTGCATATTTTATGACTTTTTTGCCATAGGGCTATATCTCAAGAAATATTGAACCAAAGTTGATGTGACTGTACACATACTTAATTAGTCCCCACGGACACCGTCCAGGGGGACTTATAGGTTTGGTCATGTCCGTGCGTCCGTCCGTCCGTACGTTCGTCCGTGTTAGAGGACTTTTTAATTTTCACCTCCATATACTCCCATGTATAAGGCAGTCCATAGACTCCCATGTATAAGGCAGTCCATAGACTCCCATGTATAAGGAAGTCCATAGACTCCCATGTATAAGGCAGTCCATAGACTCCCATGTATAAGAAAGGCAGTCCATAGACTCCTATGTATAAGGCCAAGAAAAATAAAAATTTACTTCTCATCGTATTCATATTGCAAAAAGGATGCAGTGACACAGTTTTTAGTCCTAGACTATGTCATTGTCAATGACTTGTTACCCTATAGCATAATTATGGTAAAAGTTTAGTAAGTTTGGTTAATTAATTCTAATTTGCATATTTAATGAATTTTTGTAATAAGACTACCAGTATACTCAAGAACTTCTTTAGCAAATGTGATGGCAATACTTTTATCAGCTTGTAGGAACATCATAGTTAAGAAACAATTGTTTTTAAGACAAGTCATTGACAATGACATAGTCCCCACTTGTAATAGGAGTATTAGTCTTGATGGGGCAGGGAAATGTGGTCATTAAGAAGTATCACTGGAGTGTATATGTTCAGATCTATGGACATATAGGTCTATGTTATTGTTCCCAATTTAAATTAAGAGGCATGTCTAAGTTATGGTTCTAAATCGGGAAAAAAAATCAGACCTCTAGCTGTATTGGCCAGCCAAGAAAAACATATGCGCATAATAAATGCATTACAAGATGTGACATCTTAAGCTCTATTATCCTATCAAAATTGAAGCGTATAGAACTTGTGGTCACTGAGTTATGCATATATATGCATAATCAAGGTCAAAGGTCATCAAGGTCACGTAGAATTTTGAAAAAAAATCGTATTGCTAATTAATTCATATATGCCAAAATTGAGACCTCTAGCTCTATTGGCTTGCCCACAATTATATATGTGCATAATAAATGAGGTAAAGCATGTGTTGTCATAAGGTCTCCCATCCTACTAAATATGAAGGGTGTAGCACTTGTGGTTCCAGAGTTATGGACAAATATGTATATTTGAGGTCAAAGGTCATTGAGGTCACGTGACATTTTGTCAAAAAAATTGTATTGCTAAGTTATCCCTATATACCAAAAATCAGTCATCTGGCTCTATTGGCTCCCTCAAAATTAGATATGCGCATAATTAATGAGGTACAATACGTGGCGTCATATGGTATCCAATCATACCAATTATGAAGGGTGTAGCACTTGTGGTTCCAGAGTTATGGACAAATATGTATATTTGAGGTCAAAGGTCATTGAGGTCACGTGACATTTTGTCAAAAAATTGTATTGCTAAGTTATCCCTATATACCAAAATTCAGACCTCTGGCTCTATTGGCTCGCTCAAAATTAGATATGTGCATAATTAATGAGGTACAATACGTGGCGTCATAAGGTATCCAATCATACCAAATATGAAGGGTGTAGCACTTGTGGTTCAGAGTTATGGACAAATATGTATATTCGAGGTCAAAGGTCACCAAGGTCACGTGACATTTTATCAAAAAAATTGTATTGCTAAGTTATCCCTATATACCAAAAATCAGACCTCTAGCTCTATTGGCTCACTCAAAATTAGATATGTGCATAATTAATGAGGTACATTATGTGGCGTCATAAGGTGTCCCATCATACCATATATGAAAGGTTTAGCACTTGTGGTTACTGAGTTATGGACAAATATGTATATTCGAGGTCAAAGGTCACCAAGGTCACGTGACATTTTGTCAAAGTGTCTGAGATATCTGCGTGAACGAATGGACTCATGGATGGACTCACGGACTGTCATGACCCAATCTATGAGCCCCCTGGACTTTATCTGTGGGGACTAAAAACTGTGTCACTGCATCCTTTTTGCAATATGAATACGATGAGAAACTAAATTTTTATTTTTCGTGGCCTTATACATGGGAGTCTACGGACTGCCTTATACATGGGAGTCTATGGAGGTGAAAACTAAAAAGTCCTGTAACACGGCCAAATTTGATCGCATTGTGAAACAAATTGACGTGCATCTGTATGAGTTAGGGTACTATCCTTGTACCAAGTTTGAACGAAATCGCTCCAGGCGTCTCTGAGATAATTGCGTGAACGGACGGACGCAAGCACGCACGCACGCACGCACGCACGCACGGACATGACCAAACCTATAAGTCCCCCGGACGGTTTCCGTGGGGACTAATAATGCTACACCATGAATACTGTTTTATGTGTGATTATTTTTTTTTCAATAAAATGAAAAATGTGTTCAGTGGGTTTTCTCATAGGAGTGTACGTTAGCAGTAAGGGGTTCGTAAAGTTGTGTTTGGGCGCCATCTAGTGGTCAGAACCAGTAAGGCCTTTCAACCTCGCTCTCATGCATCGAGCAGCCATACTTTCTGTGTGTCGCTACGAGATTCAGTTCCTGCTACATCTATCTACAGTCACACCAGAGGAGCCAGTACGACATTCGGTAAGAGGTTTATTTTTGTATCCGTATTTAGAGCATGTGTTAACTTTGCGTGTACCGATAATATCTGTGAGTGAATGAGAGTTGAGAAGCTGTGTACAGAAAGAAACGGCCTCGAAGGATATCCAAAGCACGTCACTGAAAGGTCGTGTCAAAACGTGTGGCAACATCTCACCACACATCAAGTATACAGTATGGGCCCTAATTATGGTCTAGTTTAAAAAGAGTATCTAAATTTACGAGGGATCGACTGTAATCGTGTTTTCAATATTCACAGAGTTCATTCGAAAAATGTTAGTCGCGTGATGACGACGCCATTGTTTTACAATTAGGGCTTGGGCGTGCATTAAAAACAACCGTTCCCCTGATTTCTACCACACTTCGATTGAAATGACTCTTATAGTAGGGTGGCAAAAGTTTAGCTAAAATGTTGCGACATTATACGCAACTCACGCACACTGAAAGTGAAATTTGATTTTCGTGAAATTTTAAACGCCATTTTTTCTGAAAATAAGTAGCTCATTTACCGAAAAAATGGATATTTTCAATTAAAATCGATGTATGAGGCAGGTTTCATTAAAAAACTGAAGAAACAACGATAAAAAAATAATGTTTTTCCTCTCCAAAAATGGCACTTCGTACTGACCGGCTACAGCGCTCGAGCGGTCGCCGCTCATGGCACGCACTTCTGAATCAAGTCAATACCTATTTCGCAACGGAACTGCTTTCGGGCCCTGTGCACGCTGTCATAGAACTGTGAAACTTGGCCAGGAAGTGGTAGACCATTCCATTTACATGTAGTGGTGAGTTTTTGTTATATTCTGGGGAGTTTACCCAGCAAACACGAGGTAAAGTGAGTACGGTAAATTCGGTGTAGATTTTTCCCTTTTAGATACATATTTTTGCCATAAAACTTGTAGCATGCTCTTTTTAAACATCATTCCAACATTTCTGTGAAATATGACGAAAATCTGTCCACGAGCACAAGTACGAATCATAAAAACAAAATCGTGTTCATTCATAGACCTCAGTACAGTGTGACTCAAGATGGGATGGCGGCGGAAGGCAGTCACACTGACATACCATTGACAGCCTGCCTGAGGCTGAAGTTAGGGACAGCGGACAGCCAAGTATTGGTGAAATTGAACAGATCGTTCATGGCGATGGCAATGATAAGTGTTCATTTGCTTATGGCATGGTTTAAATATGATAAAAATGTTGATAATTTCAAAATGTGGTCGATTTTTTTCCGAGTAAATCAGTATGTACGCGTATATCCCTGAATGAAAAGCGCCCTCTAGTGGCAGGTTGTGAGGCGAGTAAGGGAAATAATACTTGAGAAATAATTGAAAATATAGAAATATACACTAGTTTTTTTAACAGTGATTACAAAAAATTAACAAATACGTATTTATATCATCCCCTGAGTTAAAAAAGAGAGGTATTGTCAGATTTATTATAGAAAATTTTAATGTTTCCTTTTTTCATATGAATAAAAAATTTAAATAGTATTGGCAGCTAGCATAGCAACAGAATTGGTTTGAGTTTTGCAAGTAGATGTTTTCAACATTTTAATGTTATTTTTCATATGAATCTCCGAATTAAAAATGAATCTCCAATTAAAATAGTATTGGCAGCTAGCATAGCAACTGAATGGCCTTAAAATCTCCAAAATATTCCATTCTCATGATTTTTCATATATTCTACGTTTCATGCAAAAAACTAGACTGAATTTTTTTTTACCTAAAAGTGAGTATGTGAGTCATGTAGCATCCAACTGCCTTTTAACAGACAGAAAGTTTTATGGGGCTGTGTCATAAATCATGAGAAGCAACGTTATTTTAAGAAATTCACATGACCATTTCAAAAACAAAATTTTGGTCGCAATTTTGGTCAGATATTTTTGCTATTTCTTACAATTTCATGGCTGAAAATGAACTGCATTAAAGACAATTGGCAGTTTAAATTGATTTGTTAGAATTGAGTGTTATTAAATAATATTGTGACAAAATTTCATTATATTGTGAGCTCTAGTTTTTAAGTTATGTGAATTCAAAATTCTAGTTTTTAAGTTATGTGAATTCAAAATTGATAAAATCATAAAAATCCATCCATTTTTCGATGGTATGGTGCCGCCGCAATTTTGACTAAGTCAGACAAAATATTTTCAATTTTCAACACTCACAGTTTCAAAATCCAAGACTGTGCATCAGTCAAATCATGATTTTTCCGTAATATTGTGTAAATCTGTGCACAAGACACATAGTTTAATGATTCCATGTGAAGTAAATAAAAAATTATGGGTTGCCAAAGTTGAAGGAATCGGCATACTTTGAAATAATTTTAAAATTTGCCGAAAATTGTCCGCAAAAAAATGGCATTTTTATTGCTTTAAAAATTCATAACTTTTGATTGGATACAGCTATTTGCATAATTTTTTTTTAATTTTTCTTCTTTTACCCCATTCTTGCTAAAAATCCATTTAAACTATGTGTATAAACAAGAGAAAAAATGGCTTGGCCACCATACTTACAGTGGAAACTGAAAGTTCAACCCCGATTTGCGAGAGTTTTTGGTTGTTTTTGGGCATCGTAACTTTTGTGGAGTACGAGTCGGGGGCCCCTGTAAGGTTGTGCCGTCACGGACATAGCGGAGTAAGCGAAATGTGGTGTTTACATGGTTCAAACTAGGATATATTTTCATTTTAGCATACCGAGTCTGAAAACAAATGACCCTCCTGGTTTCATTTTAGTAAATTACTATATCTTGTATTTTCACTGATATCGTGAAACTTGCCAAAATGTCCCGATAGAACTTGTAGACCACGCCGTTTTCCCGTTAAACATAATTCTCCGAATGGCGTCATTTGTTATGCCCAATCAGATTGAGCGTTCTTCCGCACGCTTTCCAATACATTCGACATTACATAGTACAAGATATCGTAAGACGTAATCGTTGCTATGATTGGCGGAAGCGTTTTCATGCCCTTCGGCATGTCGATAGGGGCCATATATGAGGTAAATTTTCTCAGTAAATGCAATATCAAGAGAAATACGAGCGTGCGGAAGTGGAGCAAAGAATATGTAAAGACATTTAACACTTCTAAATAAACAACAATTATCAAACGTTTATAACCCATGTGTTGCAAAATGTAACTGGCGCATTTTCCTTTCCGACCATTGTACGGCGGTGCATGGACAGTAGGCTATCGCCACCGGAAATATTCACAATATAGCAAGGCATTTCTGTGTTCAAGATATGACGGTCGATGAATTTCATTCAGTTGTAAAACGAATTTTAAAATTACCCCTCTGTGTCATAGTGTGGCGTTCAAATTATATCTAAACATTTCAGTTTAAAATGTTGAAAAATGAAGTATAGTCCACAGTTTGTTTCAACATATGCATATTTATTACTGGTATGTTATTTCATTTCAATAATTTAGCCCATCTTTAGTGTGTATTTTTTTATTTCTTTAGTTCATATTTGTTTAGCAGTGTTCTAAAATTTTTGAACAATTTGCAAATTATTCTGATGATATTTCAGATGCATATATTTGTGGTGATGATAACATAGTTGGTACTTTGTACAAAGATTGTAAATTTTGTGCAGTCCAGCTGCAATTGAAACATCAACTGATAATGGTGTATTAGTTTCCTATTGGATTTATATGTCAGAATTGCACAAATCTGTGCTGAATTAGAATAATGACACTGATCAAGAATCCCATCTGATTTCAGTTTTACAGTGGCTATTGGGAGAATGTTGTTCGCAGAGGAAATGCATAATGTGCATTGAATGTAAAATCAAAATATTTAATATGAAACAAATCATTTTAGTGAATCATAGCTAGACAACCTATCTCTGACATATTTTTCTTTCTTTTGCAGTACTGGTATTCACTGTGTCTTTACTGCAGCTGCTAATTAAAAAAAGAGCCAAAATAAATCAGAATACACACACTTAGTACACAGACATTTGACAACAACATCCAACAGTGACATTGACAATACATACTAACAAGCAGAGCTTGTTAGTTCTAGAATATACAGAATATTATCTCACATAGTGAGTGTCTGAATATTATTCTGAATTGTATTCCAAAGCACATTCTGAAAGTACTCTTCTGGAATATACAGAATATTATCTCACATAGTGAGTGTCTGAATGTTATTCTGAATTGTATTCCAAAGTACATTCTGAAAGTACTCTTCTGAAAATTTCACATTCTTTGCCACTGCACCATCTCCCTAATACATACTGCCACTCAAGTCTCACTTTGATCTATATTGTATATGTATTTCTGTTTGAAAGTGAGATGCAGATGTTAATTCAGTTGTACTTATAAAAATGACTTTTCAAGGGGAGCTTTATTCCTGGACATTTTTTCAATTTAAATATTAAAACAAATATTTAAATGTAAAGTGTAGCATAACTTACCTTTTCGTTGTTTCATCCATTCCAGTGATTCTGACTGGTTTCTTGTTTTCAGTTCTATTCCGGACGCTTCCTCTGTTGTCAGTGGACCAATATCATCGAAATGCTTTCGACAGACTTCTCTAAATTCACTGCCCTCAAGATTGAAAGAGTCATCATATGTCTTGGTATTTTCATCTTCCATTGAGACACTTGGTTGTTTCTAGAAATGACAAAAAAATTAAATGTTTCAACTTAAAGGGAAGAATGATGAACGCTGATCCCAACAGTTCTCAACATAATGAAAGATACAGTCTGATGAATAAACATTACAACAAAATATTCCACAGCTCACAAACTAACTGGTGTAATCATCTCCACTTCACTGTAAAACATGACTGATGACAACTAATATATTATTACATAATTTATATACATAAACTACAAACATCAATTTCACCTTCAACTTCAACAGAAGATGTATTGCCACATTCAGAAGAAGATACAACCTGCATGAATAAAACATATGTATGTTTCAGTACATATTCTAAGTTTATAATTAAAATAAGATAATCAGAAGATACTCGTGTGGATTTAAGTGTGTAATGAATAAAAAATATGTTATTTTTAACACCCACACTCATGATTTAAAATGACTTCAGAGATGTGAATATTACAGTATATTGATTTCCTGTTCAGGTGAATACAAAAATATTTTAAAAAAATATTTGTACATCCTTAAAAAGTAAGAATGAGTGGTCACAAATTACCTTGTCAAATGTTTGTAAAGCAAACCATGGGCAGCTGTGACGTATTCACATTACAAATTCATGACAAGGCTCATCCCAAGAAACATTCGTGTAGGGTTTGCCTTCTTCACTATGATCACAGGGAACCAGAAATATGTTGTTGTTGTTGTTGTTGCTGTTGTTGTTGTCCGTATTGTTGTTTATGTTTATATTAGTCGTGTTGTGTTGTTGTTGACCGTTAATGTTCAACGAACATCACTATTGTCTCGTTGCTATTTGAAACATAATGTAGGTACTAGGTGTCATAAAAACACCACAAGGACACTATCATTATTTGACCCAATGCAACTCTCTCCCAACGTACACTCTCTGCCTATAATTGGACACGGTGTGCTAGCCGGCTTCCAGCTCATGCTGGACACTAACAGTTGACGATGTTTAGTTTTCAGATTAGTAAACTTCGTCAACTGTTACTCAATCGGCAGAACACGCTGTATTTTCAGGGAGACATGTTCGTTCGCTGATTGCAGAGAGGGTTTACATTGTCGAAGTTAATGCTTAATCGATCGATGCATTTTAGGGAAGAACAACATGGTATGCCTCGGTAACCCGTAAATATCATGCTTCAACAATACAATGATGAATGAAGTTGAACGGAGATATCGTAGTGAAGAAATGCAAACTTACACGAACGTTTGTTTGAACAAGCTTTTTGCATGAATTAGCTTCCCATGGTTCCCTTTAGGGAGCATTCGTTTTATGACTGATAAATACCACTTTTCTCCATGTAATTTATGAACTGTTCCTTCCATATAGGCATCAGGTCTTCTGAAGAAAACGTGGAGAGTTAGAGATGCTAAATTATATTTTGTTCAGAAGTCATAAGAGAAAGATTTCTGTAAACGGTGCACTCCATATAATAAGGTTATCTATGAAGTTGAAAGTACATCTTTTGTTGGTGTCTTCCTAGATAAACATTTAAACTGGACAAAACACATTTCAATTGTAAATTCCACTGTTAGAAAAAAAGTTGGCATTTTATTCAAACTCAGACAAACTTTACCGATAAATATTTTCGTTTTACTTTATAAAACTTTTATTCAATCACATATTACATATGGACTTGAAGTTTGGGGATCTACCTATCAGTCACACCTCAAAAGTATATTTTTGTCTCAGGAAATGGCAGTTAGAACAATGACCTTCAGTAATATCGCAGAACACACAAATCCTCTATTCAATCAATTACACATTCTTAACATATATAAACTACACAAACTTCAAATAGGTTGCTTTATGTATGATTTAACTAATGATAATTTTCCACATAATTTAAGAAATTATTGCCAATTACCCATGCATCAATACAGTACACGTCATAAAAATGAAGGCAAATTCAATATACCACCTGTCAATACATCTATGGGTAAATTTACTATATCGTACACTGGTTCTACTTACTGGAATACCTTACCACAGCAAATCAAAGCTAAACCCACCAGAAAATCCTTTCGACACTCCCTCACCAATTTGGTAATGCACGATTAGATTGTATGCAGCAGTTCTTGTATTTCTTGTTATTTTTTTTTCTTGTCAGATATGCATATATTTCAATAGTATTTACATATATTGTTATATATCTCTACCTGATTTACACATGTAACTATTACTGATCAGATCTGTTATCTTCTTTACACATTGCCCTCAATGCTTTGTATCTTTTTTTCTTTGTAGCTTACAATTCAAATGGCTGGGGAAACGTACGAGACTAGCTTTTGCTATTTTTCCATCTCCCATCTACTCTTGACTCTCACTTTATTGTACACGCATTTCTGATATGTAGAACTCACCATAATTGAGAGTAATTGAGAGAGAGTAATAAACATGAAATTCTAAAGATAAAAAAAATAAGAGGGAATGAAGTGAAAATTTGGACCCTTCTTTCAGGCTTTCATTAAGTTTTTTATCAACAGGCTGAAAACATTTATCTGGTGGCAAGTTAAGGCAGCGACCGAGGGTCACTGCGGCCGACGACCGAAGGTCATCAGCAGGGGGGAGAGCTTCGAGAGGGGGGATGAGAGGGGAGATTTTATGGCTTTTTTACAGCTATTTTGTGGCTTTCCAGATGCTTTTCTATGCATTTTAAGAGCTAAATTTTTTTTGTAAAATCATTAAACACAAACAGTGAAACAAAAATCTAAGGACAGCAAGTCGCACAAAGCGACTGAGGAAGAGACCTCACACTGGTTTCAAAATTAGCGTCAAGGGATCCGTTGTCATTAGACAGCCAGGTTACTGCTACGTCTCCCCATGGCTTAGATCTACATCGGATAACAGGTAAATAATAACACATGAGAGCGAGGGCAATATCACGATTTATTGCCTGCCTAAGGGATGGTGGTCATGATCGAAATATTGATGATGCCCGAGCCCTAGGCTCGGGCATCATCAGTATTTCGATCATGACCACCAGCCCGAGGGCAGGCAAAAAATCGTGATATTGCCCTCGTTCTCATGTGTTATTATTTTTATTACTCCGAACAAGCAAACATGCAAAGACACAAAAAACAAAGACTCCGAGTACAGTTCGCCTTTCTGAGTCCGGACCTCAGCGTAAAATGTTGTCAGTGCCGAGTCTAGGGTTGCCGCTGAAAGTTTGCTGATCTCCTCGGTGGCGTATCCAAATTTGTTGCTTGCATAGTCGCTGAACACAGAAATTGCATTCCTTGTTGCAATTTTCGTTCGTTTGCTGTTTACTTGCATCAAACTATCGTCTAACTGTGCCGTTGACAGCTCTTCATGACGTTTCGCAGCCATAGTTGCCTACTGTAGAAGCGAACGACAATTTGTTTTGCGCAGAAAGGATGCGCAGTAAGTAAAATGACGTAATCCATGTAATATCGAATGCAGAGGGCATCATCAAGGATGCAGAGGGCATCATCACGTTTTGTAACACACCTCATCCACAGTCTGTATTCTAATCCGCCAGTTGATAGTCACGTGAGATGCATTCTTTTCGTGCTTACCCACGTAAACGACGTCATCAGGCATCATTTGTTGGAACTGTTGCCTGCCAGGCATCAGTTCCAAAAAATGATGCCCGCTGACGTCAAAAACGACATTGACACGTGCGCAGACTGGAATATAAACAAAGATGTCATCTGCGGCCGATCAAAACGATAGTCGAGAATTTTTTTGGTTTATCCTACTTTCTGAAGAAGAATTGAATACTTTGGTTTCCAACAAGGACTCGAAACGGACGAAAACTATAATCAAAGGTGCATTGAACGTTCTGAGGTATTGCGATCCGGGCCTGTTAGGAAAAACGTTTTCTTACCGAACCACTCCAACATATTACATCATAGGCCTACATGAGACAAATTTTGTGTATAGTACGTTCTTATGCAAGGCTGCGGATGAGATGTGTTACAAAACACATATTGACTGGCCATGAGGGCAACAGCATACGTCTTTAACCCCTCGGACCTGTGAGTCACCCCAAAAAACAGACTGTTTCCCTTGGCCTAGGCCAAGGGAAACAGTCTGTTTTTGGGGGTGACTCACAGTCCCTCGGCGTACAGACGTATGCTGTTGCCCTCATGGCCAGTCAATAAGTTTATACTTTTACATGTCACGTGAGTCGTGTTTAACCAATGGCAGTGCACGCTGAATGAGTGAGGTGTAATAATAAGTAAGGGTGATCGAGTCATGAACTTGCTACATCATCATAGCTGCAAACAATAGAACGCGCACTCTAGGACGCGAGTGTCCACTGTATGGGGACCGTGCTCCCTGTAAAAATTACACCGTGGTTTTGATGGAAACCTATCTTCATACAACTTATTGTCAGAGCTTTTAGCATGAAAGCGGACGTTGTTAGTGATAATTGAATGATCATTATATTATCTTCGAGTTGTGGGTTTTAAATGTTTGAATGTTGATATATTTACAAAGTTTTTAAAAATCCCACCAAAAATTTGAAAAGGACATATTTCTCATCAAATTGTGATTTTTCCCATTTCACCTATTGGGAGGGGTGATGTTAAGCGATGTGCAATATCTGAACAATAATTTATGTGAAAATAAAACAAAATTGTTGGATTGGAAATCTAAATAATTCTGCAAAATATGGATAAGACGTGGTCATTACATTTAAGTTTGCAACAGCTTTAACTGTTGTTTTGGAAGGCCTCAGAAGTGATAATTTAAATTCTTATGCACATTTTCAGCGGAAAAATAGCTAAAACTTTCATTTATTATTCAACGTAGTTCACATGTAAATGAAACAAGTGCAGCATTGAAAGAAAGGAACTGAAAGTAAATATATCGGGTCGGGCAACGCTACGGGAGATTTATAATTTCTGTCAGTAGAACTTAGTCCGTGGGCTGGAGGGGCCCACCGTGCACCCCCCCTAAACCTACTACATGGGTATTGTTATGTTCTTTAGGACCTGCTGAACAAGAAAAAAGATGTTAACATTGTATATTTTGGGATGCACTACCTATCTGGGCTGGTTTTTGATTTGCATGCACCGCAAAAAATGGCGAAAAATGGGTAGGGGTAGGGGTACTATATCCTCCCCTAAATTTAGTAAACTAGCATGAAATAGCACAAACCATACATTTTTGGAAAGCTCAAAATTCTTTTCTTTATGAGAAAGACCAACTTTAGCAAAATTAATTTGTGTACATAAAACAGGACGACTTCAAAATGAATTTTTTTTTGACAATTTTGAATTTTTTTACTCAAAATACCATGTAACAATTGTGATTTAGTTTTTATTAAGCAAAATTTTGACAGCTTTTTGTGTTTAAACTATTTATTCCCATATATTAAACAAGAAAAAAAGTGTTAACATTAGATATTTAACTATACACTACTTCTCTGGAGTCAATTTTGAATTGCGTGTATCTGTATGGAGTGTGCAAAAGCTAGGGGTAGGGGTACAATATTCTTTCCTTGATGAAGTAAACTGGCTTGAAATGCCATATACCTTATAGTTTTAGAAAGCTTAGATACTGGTCTTTCTAAAATGCAATATACCTTATAGTTTTAGAAAGCTTAGATACTGGTCTTTCTAAAATGCATAATGTTTTAGTAAACAAATATGACGTCATAGAATTGGATAACTTTAAATCGATTTTTTCTGGTAATTCAGTATTTTTAAGCGGAAGATAATACGATAACTATTGTTTCCTCCCTATGAAGCAAATCAAACACATTTATGGATCTTATTTACTTATTGCAATGTGCTGAAGAAGAAAATAAATGTCAAAATTGGGTATTGACCATGCATTATTGTCTCTAGTCACTAAAATTGCAAGTTTTGCTACATTGGTATATCGTGAATGGGCATTTTATTGTTATGCAATGAACTAATGCACAGCCTTAAAAAGAAGACTTTAAAACGCGCACACATAGTCATATTGCCATTTTCTCCTTAAAGTAAATAGATTGTTGATGACTGTCTATTTGTATAATTTAAATTTTAAATATTTTTCAATAAAATAATTTTGATAAGACGTATATGGAAAATTGTCTATGCCTCCTTGTCTTACTTATACAGCAAGCATTAAACAATCTATTAGGCCGAAGCTAGAGGGAGCGTCAAGGTGCACCAACCGTTCCCCCCCCCCCCCAACCCCACAGGATAACAAACCTGTAATTTTCAGAAGCCTTGGGATCCCTAGAATAAGAAGTGGGATTTTAACAGACAAAATATAGGGACTCAATAGCTGTTACGGTCATATTTTGAAGGGTACCACAAAATCACGATTTTGTGACCCACTTATTAGTAATGCTTGCTGTATAAGCAAGACAAGGAGGCATAGACAATTTTCCATATACGTCTTATCAAAAATATTTTACAGAAAAATATTTAAAATTTAAATTTTAAAAATAGACAGTCATCAACAATCTGTTTACTTTAAGGAGAAAATGGCAATATGACTATGTGTGCGCGTTTTAAAGTCTTCTTTTTAAGGCTGTGCATTAGTTCATTGCATAACAATAAAATGCCCATTCACGATATACCAATGTAGCAAAACTTGCAATTTTAGTGACTAGAGACAATAATGCATGGTCAATACCCAATTTTGACATTTATTTTCTTCTTCAGCACATTGCAATAAGTAAATAAGATCCATAAATCTGTTTGATTTGCTTCATAGGGAGGAAACAATAGTTATCGTATTATCTTCCGCTCAAAAATACTGAATTACCAGAAAAAATCGATTTAAAGTTATCCAATTCTATGACGTCATATCTGTTTACTAAAACATTATGCATTTTAGAAAGACCAGTATCTAAGTTTTCTAAAACTATAAGGTATATGGCATTTCAAGCCAGTTTACTTCATCAAGGAAAGAATATTGTACCCCTACCCCTAGCTTTTGCATACTCCATACAGATACACGCAATTCAAAATTGACTCCAGAGAAGTAGTGTATAGTTAAATATCTAATGTTAACACTTTTTTTCTTGTTTAATATATGGGAATAAATAGTTTAAACACAAAAAGCTGTCAAAATTTTGCTTAATAAAAAGTAAATCACAATTGTTACATGGTATTTTGAGTAAAAAAATTTCAAAATTGTCAAAAAAATTCATTTTAAAGTCGTCCTATTCTATTTACACAAATTAATTTTGCTAAAGTTGGTGTTTCTCATAAATAGCAGAATCTGAGCTTTCCAAAAATGTATGGTTTGTGCTATTTCATGCTAGTTTACTAAATGTAGGGGAGGATATAGTACCCCTACCCCTACCCATTTTTCGCCATTTTTTGCAGTGCATGCAAATCAAAAACCAGCCCAGATAGGTAGTGCATCCCAAAATATACAATGTTAACATCTTTTTTCTTGTTCAGCAGGTCCTAAATGAACAAAAAAATACTCATGTAGTACGGATGTGGGGGGGGGTGCACGGTGGGCCCCTCCAATCCACGAACTAACAAATGCCAAATTAATCTGGTGACATATTGATTTATGTCGTAATGCATGTCATCCTCACATTTAAGTCTTACTGTTAAAGAAAAATAACGAAAATTTTTGGTAGAAAATTTAGTGGCTCGATCACCCTTAACTCGCACCTTTACCAATTCGCTCCGAACAAACTCGCCCGATTCCAACTCGCCCGATAACAACTCGCCCAATACCAACTCGCCTGATACCAACTCGCCCGAAATCATTTTTTAATTTTTAATGAGTACCTTGTCCTGACAAACATCGACTTTAAATAACGTCCGGCTAGTTAAAAGGAAGGATTCACGACGCAAGATACTTGAAATCGACAACAACAATCGGCCAAAACATGCGCAGGACAGTGGCTAAACGCAATGCTATTGCTTAGGTGATACCCGGATACCGCATATGGACGGCGTTCGCTACTGCGTACAATATGTTGAATTTGTGACGTATTGGAACTTATCTTGTACTTTTCACATGGTAGAACATTGTTTTCTTCATTCAAGTGGAAGAAGAGCAGTTTATTTATCTGAAATGTGGTGAATATTGGCGAAAAAAGTCCCGCTTGACAATAGCCAATTTCAGACTCCAAAATTTTGACAATAGCCTGTCAGTGGACACTCCGTAAATTTTACAACACAAGGTACGTAGAATCTGCAGATATACATCTCAAACAACGGGCGAGTTGGTATCGGGCGAGTTGGTTCTGGGCGGGTTGGAAAAGGTGCGAGTTGACTGCGATCCATCTCCATCTAGAGCAAGACACACAAAAACCAACATAAACACAGAGAACGACACAAATAGTATAGGTGGTGTGTGGAGCCGCTTTCCCTTTATTACATTTAATAACAAAAACTAAACAAGATATAAAAAATCTACGACACTCTTTGGAAGAGCATTGTGACAGCTTTCATTCCAGAAAGTTTGAGTCAGATATTTTTGAAGAATTGAGACAAAAGATAGGGAAAACCGATTTTTGAAACTTTATGCAAATTAACCGTCACGTGATAGTTATGTAAACAATGGTGACACGTTTGTTACCAAAATATTGCCCTATATCTAGGCTTTCAGAAAATGTACAATTTACGGGTGTTCTGAGGTTATTAACTACCAGAGAATAGTTAGATTAAAAAGGTCAATTTCTTGTCTTGGAACCTTAAAATGACATATCGTAATATGCAATATTTTGTATTGTTTCTATACAGTATGATCAAAGCTTACCCCGTACCCCAAAGTTAATACCAAAAATTACTGTCATAGCTAACGTCAAAATCTACAAATTTTTTACCTAGACATAACAAAAAAGGCAGTGCTTTGTATGAAATCTCTTTTATTTGGTACAGGGGGGCATGTAAGAAATATGAAACAGAATTTTGAACAGAAAAAAATATTGGGATTCTATAGCTCTAACTGTCATATTTTGAAGGGTACCGCAAAATCGCAGTATTACCGACTCGCATGCTTTTTTGTTAAATCTGTCTTCTTATAAGTCGTCTACTGAGCTTGATTTTTAACAAAACCTGGCTTATTAGGTATCAATATAAAGATAATTAACTAGTTTTTAAAATGACATATTGTAATATGCAATATCTTGTTAGGTTTCATGTAATAGGACCAAAGCTTACCTCATACCCACGGTGTACACAGCAAATTACAGCAAATCTGAAACTCTACCAACTTTGTACAATAATTCAACTTTCTATGCAAAAGGCAATGCTTGTATGCAATCTAGAAATCTGTTTTCTTTTGTTACAAAAGTATGTCACAAATATGAAATCAACTTTTAACAGGAATATAATATGATTTAGTAGCCATTTGATCATGTTTGGAAGGGTATCCAGGTATCACGGCAAATTTGGTTTAACACATACATTTGCCATACATTGGTTCGCCTCCAAAAATGATCCAAACAGCTACTAAATCATATTATCTTCCCGTTAAAAGTTTATTTCATATTTGTGACATACTTTTGAAACAAACAAAACATATTTCATATAAGAATTGCCTGGTTTAACAAAAAATGCTCGTGGGTCGCAAAATCGTGACTTTACAGTACCCTTCAAAACATGACTGTAACAGCTATTGCCTCCCAATATTTTTTCTGTTAAAAGTGTATATCATATTTGTGACATGTCCTCGTGGCAAACGAAACAGGTTTCATACAAAACATTGTCCTATTGTTTATGTCTAGCTAAAAAATTGGTAGTATTTGACATTTTCGATGTAAACTTTGGGGTATATGATTTGATACAAAGCATTGCAATTTGTATAATGTCTAGGTGAATACTGGTAAAATATGAGATTAACTGTAATTTGCTATGTAAACTTTCGGGTATAGGGTAACTTTTTGCCCTATTCCATGAAAGGTATATTATATATTGCATATTACAATATGTCATTGTAAAAACTAATAAATTGCCTTTCTAATGACACCCAAGAAGCTAAGTTATGTTACAAAATAAGCTCAACAGATGACTTACAAGAAGAATAATTTAGCAAAAAAGGTGCCAGTCTGCAGAGAGTGAGTTTGTGTTACCCTTCAAAATATGGCTGTTACAACCCAATACAATCCCAATATTTTTTTTCTGTTAAAAGTCTATTTCATATTTCTGACATAACCCAGTGCCAAATAAAACTGATTTAATACCAAAACATTGCCCTTTTTATCATGTCTAGCTAAAACACTCGCAGAATTTGATCACGTTAGCTATGACAGTACTTTCTAGATAAACCTTGGGGTATGGGGTAAGTGTTGCTCATGTGTCATGAAAACTGTACAAAATATTGCCTGTTAAAATATGTCAATTTAAAGACTAGTAAATCACCTTTCTAATGATACCAAACAAGCCACGTTATATTCAATAACAGGCTCGGCAGACGACTTATAACAAGACAAATTTAACAACCAGATATGAACTGAATATGCTCACGTGTTTTACAACAGGTTCATTAATAGTAGTACCCTTCAAAGAACAATGAGATATATGTTATCACTAATGAAGCAGGTTTTTTTTCAATATCGCACAGTACTTTCAGATTTTAATCACTAGTTACAAAACTTTATTTAATATGCAAATAAGCTGTTAATTAACTTGACACTGCTCAATGCTTCAAGGACAATTAGATATCCATCAGATCAACTTTTGTAGCACGTTTTATTTAATTTAATGCTGTAAATTTAGAGTAATGTCACTAATTACAAAGTTCATTAAATATGCAAATAATCCCTATATTAACTTGACACTGTTCAAGGATTCATAGCACAATTAAATATTTATCAAAACAATATCTGTAGCACGTTTCACAAAATTTGGTGCCGTAATTTCAGAGTTATATACCTAATTACAAAGTTTATTAAAAATGCAAATGAACCCTTAATCATCTTTACACTACTAAATGCTTTACAACACAGATATCTGTCACATCAGTATATGCAGCAGTTTTCATCATATTTGATGCAGTTATTTCAGAGTTATATAACTAATTATAAAACTTCATGAAATATGCAAATGAGCTAATTATTAACTTGACACTGTTCAATGCTTCTCGGTACAATTGGATATTTATCAGATCAACATCTGTAGCAAGTTTCATCAAATTTAACGCTGTAATTTTGGCGTAATATCACTCATTACAAAGGTTATTAAATATGCAAATAAACCCTTAATTAACTTCACACAACTAAATGTTCTACACCACAATTAGATATCTGTCGGATCAGTATCTGCAGCAAATTTCATCACATTTGGTGCAGTTATTTTGGAGTTATATCACTAATTACAAAACTTCATAAAATATGCAAATGAGCTATTTGTTCACTGCCAAATGCTTCTCAGTACAATTAGATATTTATCAAACCAATATCTGTACCCAATTTCAAAGACTTGAGTGCCGTAATTTCAGAGTTATATACCTAATTACAAAGTTCATTAGATATGCAAATGAACCCTTAATTAATTTCACACAAGTAAATGTTCTACACCACAATTAGCTATCTGTCGGATCAGTATCTGCAGCAAATTTCATCACATTTGGTGCGGTTATTTTGGAGTTATATCACTAATTACAAAACTTCATGAAATATGCAAATGAGCTATTTGTTCACTTGACACTGCCAAATGCTCCTCAGTACAATTAGATATTTATCAAAACAATATCTGTACCCAATTTCAAAGATTTGGGTGCCGTAATTTCAGAGTTATATACCTAATTACAAAGTTCATTAGATATGCAAATGAACCCTTAATTAATTTCACACAAGTAAATGTTCTACACCACAATTAGCTATCTGTCGGATCAGTATCTGCAGCAAATTTCATCACATTTGGTGCGGTTATTTTGGAGTTATATCACTAATTACAAAACTTCATGAAATATGCAAATGAGCTATTTGTTCACTTGACACTGCCAAATGCTCCTCAGTACAATTAGATATTTATCAAAACAATATCTGTACCCAATTTCAAAGATTTGGGTGCCGTAATTTCAGAGTTATATACCTAATTACAAAGTTCATTAGATATGCAAATGAACCCTTAATTAATTTCACACTTCTGAATGCTTTACACTACAGTTAGATATCAGTCGGATCAGTATGTGCAGCAGATTTCATCACATTTGGCGAAGATATATCGGAGTTATATGACTAATTACGAAACTTCATAAAATATGCAAATGACCTATATATTAACTTTACACTGCCCAATGCTTCTAAGTGTAATTAGACATATATCAGATCAATATTTGTTGCAAGTATCATCAAGTTTGGTGCAGGAATTTTAGAGTTATCTCACTAATAACAAAAGTTCATTAAATATGTAAATGAGAATGTTATTAACATGACACTCACAGTATCATCATAATGTTCTGAGATTGTCATCTGTGTGAAGTTTCATGAAATTTTGTGCAGTATTTCTTGATATATGTCTACACTGTCATTACCGTCTCCATAGGGAAACCATTGTACGGGAAAAAACGATATTGCATAACTTCATTAATATGCAAGCCACACTAACCAAAATCTAATCAGTTCTTTCGAGTTGCATATGGTACCTGTGTACCAAATCTGACTTGAATCTGTTCAGGCGTTTTTGAGTTATCGTGTAAACAGACAGACAGACAGACACACACACACACACACACTAACACACACACACACACACACACACTGACAGACAGACAGACATCGCTATGACAATAGCCCACGTGTTTACACACGTGAGCTAAAAATGAATACAAGTGTGCAATACTGAGATTTTGTGGTACCCAAAATATGACTCTTACAACACTAGAATCCTAATATTTTTCTGTTAAAAGTCTATTTCTATATCTGATATGTTTCTGTAGCAAATAAAACAGATTCCATACAAAACGTACCCTATACTTTATGTCAGGGTAAAAAATTGGTAGAATTAGACGTTAGTTACAACTAACGTCTAATTCTACCAATTACAACAGTAATATTCGATACTAACTTTGGGTTATGGGGCGAGGCTTCGTCATATTTCATGAAAACTGTTCAAGATACTACCTTTTGCAATATGTTATTGTGAAGATTAGTTAATTACCTTTTAAATGATACCAAACAAGGCAGGTTACATACAATAACAAGCTCAGCAGACGACTTATAAGAAGACAGATTTAACAAAAACGCATCAAGTCACGAATACTGAGATTTTGCGGGTTTAAAAATGTGACTGTTATAGCTATAGAATCGCAATATTTTTTCTGTTAAAAGTCAATTTCATATTTCTTATATGTCCAATTACCAAATAAAACAGAATTAATACAAAACATTGCCCCATTTTTTATGTCTCGGTAAAAAATTGTTAGAATTTGATATTAGCCATGACAGTAATGTTCGATGTAAACTTTGGGGTATGGAGTAAGTTTTGCAATATTCCATGAAAACCATACAATATATTGCATATTACATTAAATCAATTTAAAGACTAGTAAATTATCTTTCTAATAATAAATAAGACATATTTAACAAAAATACCGCAATTATACGGTGTCGCTCACATTCGATCAGATTTGGCACATACAAGTATGGGTACCAAAGATCAACAATGAGTGTTGTTTCTATCTGTTCAGTGCAGGAAAATTCGACGTTGATATTATGACAATGATTTTTGCACAGTATAACCAGAAAAACAAGAAGAAATGTTTAAACCAGAAAAACAAGAATGACAAAAGTAAATAAGGTCTGAAATACGGCTAGTTTTCAATTGGGTTCGAAGCCACAACATACGGCATCAGTCGCCTAGCAGAGAGACCACAGAGAGAACCGCTCGGCTAAATCTCCCCTCCCAATAAAAGAGTGGTTCAATAGCCGGCTAAGTTGTTACATTTTTCTGACTGAGACCGCTCCACACGTTGTAGAGTTCGTGAAGCACTCACGCACGCATTCTCACTATCACACATCGCACATACAAACTTTATCGAAGGTCTGAAACTTTAGGTTCTGGAGGTCAACTTTAGCAACATGCATAGCAGAAACAGCTAGGTCTGTTAATATGTAACAGTTCATAAATAATGACAGGAAATGACTCAAGGTCAGTTGAGTAGCCTGTTTCAGTCATTGGCATGCCACCACTCCTGTACATTTGCAGGATATACCTTTTCTTACTTCATTTGCACATTTTTGACACTGACGTGTTCATTTGAACAACGTCACATCTCAACTCCTGCATCTACCTGTACACCAAATACTGAGATGGTAGCTTTGGCGGTATGGGAGCTTTTGCGTGTGACGGACATACATCCGCACATACATCCACACATACATACATACAGACGCCACCGACTCACCATATAAGCTCTTTTTGGTATTTATATACATCCCAAATATGAGCTAAAAACGCATGCGAGTCAGGAATACTGAGATTTTGCGGTACCCCTCAGAATAAATGAGTGCTACATCTATAGAAATCCGATATTTTTTCTGTTAAAAGTCCATTTCATATTTCTGGTATGACCCAGTACAAAATAAAACAGGTTTAATACAAAATATTTTCCCATTTTTTATTTCTTGCTAAAAAATTGGTAGAATTAGACGTTAGTTGTAACAGTAATATTCGATACAAACTTTGGGGCGTGGGGTAAGGTTTGGTCATATTTCATGAAAACTATTCAAGATATTACCTATTGCAATATGTTATTTTGAAAATTAGTTAATTACCTTTCAAATGAGACCAAACAAGCCAGGTTATATTCAATAACAAGCTCAGCAGATGACTTATAAGAAGACAGATTTAACAAAAACGCATGCGAGTCAGGAATACTGAGATTTTGCGGTACCCCTCAGAATACGACTGATACAGCTATAGAATTCCAATATTTTTCTGTTAAAAGTCATTTTCATATTTCTGATATGACTTGTACCAAATAAGCCCAAATTTTGTATGTGTAGTTTAAAAATTGGTAGAATTTGACATTAACTATGAAAGTTATTTGCGTTGTTGAGGTAGCTTTCCGCCTTTGCGACGACCTATTTTCAAACGTGAATTTTGCCATCAAGATGTGTACTTTTACCCAAGTATTATATATCACCTGAAAGCTATTTCTATAATTTTTTTTTTTGTTTTATCAAGAAAATTAGTGCGCGATGAATTTTTTTTGAAGATCATAGTGAAAGTGTACAGAACATGGGTGGTCTCACGTAAAAAAGTTTAAGTCTGAGCGGAGAGGGGCTATTGTTTAGGTGTTAACGGGCAATTGGTCTTCAGAATACTGGCTACAAAACGGTGTCTCAGATTTTTGAAAAAAGCCTTAGTTTTTTCACATCGTTGAGGCAAAGTTTATCCACCGATTAGTCTAACAATGCCGCCTAATTAAGCAGCAATAACTCGACTTTAAAAATCTTCATAAAGAAACTGAGACATTGTTTTGGAGACAACCTACTTGACAAACGTCTGTGAAAATCTGGTGAACTTCCGTTCACGTGTTCTCGAGTTAAACTCTTTTGAACATGCTGCAATGTCACAAAAAGTGGAACTGAGAAAAAGGCGAGTTAGTAAATTGGTTCTGGTTTTTCCTTTTGAATGGCAATAAACAATGTACTCAACCGACAAAACACTAAAACCAGATAGTGAAATCAAAGTGTTCAACTTCAACAGGATATTCACACATTGAAATCAGTGTCAACAGTCGAAATGAGGCTAAAAAGGGTGAATTTTGGGAGCGTTGTACTCTTTGTAGAGCGCAATCTACACAATAGCTGATAAGTAAATAAACTTGGGGAGTGCCAGGGAAGGGATTATGCATAATCTGTTGACTGATTAGTTGTAATATGACATTAAACTGGTCCAATAATCATTTCCATTCAAGGTAATATATTACCAGGTCCATGGGACAATTGTGATTTACAAATTTCAGTAGGACCATCCTGAACCACTGATAATTAGTGGTGGTACCAGGTGTCCGGAATGGGTAAGCGTACCCTGCTAGCATGCTACACCCGTCAGGATTTGTCCCAAAATTGTCTAAATATTGTATGAAAAGATACAGGATATGAATCACTGTAATAAGTCAAAGCCCGGAATGCTGTCATTAATCATTTGTGTGACCGAGGTGTCATATTTGGCCACAATGTCGTCATATCGACCGTAGAACTTTTTGAAAGTCCTAACGAGTCTTTTTGTTGTGTATCCTTAAGTGTAAATAGAGTATTAACTGTTCGACCTAACTGTCGGAACCGTCTACACGAGCGCTTGGACTAATTACCTCCATGACAAGCGTACACTACAGTGTAAGTTTATGGCAGCATTCGATTCGTCCTCGGAAACGACTCACGGATGCGGAATGAAAGCGAGCCCGATGAGTGATATAGGGAAAACAATATTGGCTGACAACAAAAATATCTGCGTTTGTATGTGGATGTACATTTGCGGTGTCTGTGATCATGGAGATAAAAAAGAACACCTCCATGCCGTGATTCATTACGGTTAGAGTAACCGAGGATTCAGTGAGCAGCCATTTTTTAGATCTTAACGCGCCTTGAAAACCGATCAACTCTAAGGGACCGAGCACAATTAACGGCAGGGGGGCCGGAAGAGAAATGGGGGGGGCACGAAAAAAAATGAGTGTTCTTAGGGTGGGCCATGAAAATTCCAGGGAAGGTAAGGCGTGGGCCACCAAAATGTTTTACACCATGACAGACAGAGAATATTTTTCAGCATTTTTGTTCCTTGTTGAAGCTGGAGTTCCTTGTTAAACTTCTTGTAGCATGATGAAATACCAAGTCTTAACCCTTTCTCCACCATGGTTTGTCCCAAATCCATTGTTTTCTATGGTAAAGTTGGACCTGTATACAGGGAACTGGGAGTGAAAGGGTTAAACCTCACAATGCATTTGTTATGTGTAAAATGAGCAATATTATTATTGAAAATTGACTTCATTTGTCAACAATAATAATGGTTGGTAATGATACAGAGGCTAGGTTGAAACTGGTTATAACAGAACTGAATGAACTTGTAGATTGTTTATAAGGTATTTCGTAATTTCATCATTCTTTGAGATTAAAATAGCACAACACAATTATATCCCTTACAAAACTGAATTGCCTATTAGCCAGTCCACATAACTGTGTGGAACAGATGGCATGGCTATTTGAGCAAAAATAGGCAGTCCATAGCAGTCAAACCTGCCACATGCCAGTATTGGAAATATGACATGTTAAAATTTGAACATTCATCACAAGCTATGCATATGAACTCAGGCTCAGCCATGTGAAGTAACCGTTCATTAGCAGTCCTATTTAATTCATGATAGAAGGGAAGATTGTCAATGGATTGAATGGTAGCTTACACATGTGGCAGTGAAAATTTAGACATGCGTTAATAAACTCCAAGGACTGACTTGTTGCCAATTCTCATGTTTTCATATCCCTATTGTCTATTTAATTTAAATAAATTAGGCGGCACTCATGTGTAGAGTTGTTTTTACTTGGGTTAAGTTTTTCAGGTGAAATTACTCATGTTTGCACTATAGAAATGCCACATGGGTCACATGCACTGGTTAGCAGACAAATTGTTCTCAGACTCTAATATTTAGTGGATACAGAAGCAACTGTTTGCCATTTTAAAGTGACAGTATAAAGCTGTAGGTTTTTGATTTCGTTAATATTTGTTATGTATCAACTGCACATACTTTATTGGTTCACAAATTTAAGTTGAATTAGCTCGTTGATATTATCAATACAACCAACATACACTTTGTGTGCATGTATATTATAAAAGTTCACTGTTACTGTGTTCAATTGAAGTTTAGTCCAGACCAAAATGTGTTTACCAACAATAACAATGCCGACTGTACATAATACAGGTTGTGAACACTGGACATTAGAACGTGTTTTAGAAAATAGAATAACATTAGCAATACTGGCTAACATGATTTTGAAAAGAGAGAAAAACCTGTAGTCGATGTACGAAGAACAAAATTTCTGCCAAAATTATGAAGTTACAGACTATCCCTTAAATATAGTTAGGATTGGTTTAATTCATCTCCATTCAAAAAAGAGACCAGGGATTTTCAGGATAAACCAATGAATATGACAATAGGGAAGTAATGCAGATGGCTGCAAACGTCTAGCAGCCTCTTAATTAAAACAGCACAGATCAAATCTTAAACATCGTTTATTTTTATTTTCAAAATGTGAAATAATTAACACATGTTCACCGCTAAATATTCCATATGATCGGAACCTGCATTCTATCGAAAGGTACTCACATTTTCAGACGTAATATGGTTGGATCTGTTAATAAATTTTTCTCACACGGTCCATGTTTTCGCGTACGTCCGTCAGCAACTGGCTATGCAGTCATGTACATGTACGTCAGATCATGCTACCTCCATGGTCAGATCATCACACAACGACGAACACACTTGCGACGGTTCTGCATCTGCCATTGATTGTAAAACTTTCGCGATTACAACTTACATAAAACTTAATGGAAACGCAGTACAGGTACTGTTCATCCCCAAACCGTTCAAAAATCGAGCCGGATGGACTAACGGTTCTAACGATGTATGATGTCGTGACTTTGGAAAGAGTTGTGTTGGAAGAGTGGACGGGACGCAACAGGGTATGGAAGTAAGAGTCCCGTAAATGAGTACGCTGGAATTTAACAAGGCTGATCAGTATTGCAACGGGGTTCACTTAGTGTGTTAGACTTCCGTATTTTAACTGATCTCTTCATATAAAGTCTTTTTTTGCTTATTGGAAAATCTAAAAGAACAGTTTACGCGTACTTGAAATGTTAAAATTTTGCGACGATCACGACCCTTGACCTTTCGAATTTGACCAATGCTTCGTGTTCCCACGCGATCGTTATCGGATATCACATTGCTTCTCTCAAATGAAATTGCGCAGAGTTTTTTGAAGTAACAGCTGTTCAGATCTTCAGCTGAATCTTACGAATTATGGCTGATTTATCAGTCATTTCTTCCCCCAGTGAAGACACATTTTTAGTCAAAACAGCAAGTGAGTTAGGTCTATGTATGTTTCGGTGGGCATGAAGGTAAAGTGTATTTCCCCGCGACAGTGTTGGATGCAGTGACCGAGATAGCAAGTCGCCGTGGACGATAATTTTTCATTGAGCCAGTAAGTATTTTAAATGCATATTTATAAAAGGCAATTACAAAATTAGTATGCCTTATAGAGAGGCTTTTCTCTGCACATTGATGTTTCCCTGGTAAGCTTGGTTTTGTATATGGCCCAACATTTTTAACCTGAGCTTGAGGGGTGAAAAGAAAGTACGTATCTGTAAGTAAACCTGGACAGGGCGGAGGGAGGTGTACAGTGTGGCCATCAACGCAGAACAAAGCTGGGCTTGAACAACGCAAAAGCTTAGTTTGGGCTTCGTCTTGAACTGATGGTCTCACTCATGGACCAAAAATAGTTACGTCCATGGTCTCACTCAGTGCAAAAATACTGCCATTAGCGTTCTCTTAATTCACAGCTGCCGATTCGTATATTTCCCCCTTATCTAACATTTATCAGCGAAATGTCAGTTCAAAAACTTCAAAATGACGGTACACCCCTCAAAATTAAATGTTACCATGAAAAATACTCTTATAAAGTTCATGAGGTAGGAATTTTGATTCTGAATACCTGTTACCTCAAGGAAAGATCAACACGTTGCTACCGGTATGTTTGTGTGACTTCAGACTATGGACAAAATGTTGGCCAGTGCATTGACTTTATTGTGCACTGCTGGCAATCGTGCAGATATGTGAGCCTCTCTCATACTCGAAGTCAATCAGATAATGAGTTGTGCCTGTTTTTATTCACATTGCAAAATTGGCTCAATAAGCATTTTCAGACGAATTTCTCGCTCGCTTTCAATTTTCTGGGGTATGCAAAATAATTAGGCGAAAGGAAAATATTAAAAAAACCCAAACAAAACTAGATGGTAGGATGAACATGGCTATGTAAACTTATG